>NW_008752040.1:257792-279288 GCF_000715545.1 Opisthorchis viverrini | reverse complement strand
GACGCTGGGGCTGAGTATAGACACACATAGTGTTCTCTGTAAGCCCCAGATACCACTGCTGAGTTATTTGTCGGTTCTCCGTTTCTGTCCCTCAAGGAGAACGCGGCTGGCTTGTTTCTGTGGCGATGTCTCATGTACTTGAATGGTACGTTTTTGTTTTTTTCGAGCGAGGTCCAGAATGATGGCTTGTTTTCGTATGTCCCATTTGCGGATTTCTGATTTACAGCAGTTCCCTACTTTACGAAATGCCAGCTCATCTTCTGTATCCCCTGAAGTTAACTTTTTGAAAAAGAGTTGGGATCTTTTTCCCAGAAGTCGCCAATTCTTTTTGGCGGCCTGCGGTTCATCCGAGTGCGTGCTGTTTTTTGGGACGAACGTCGCGTCAGCCTCGTGAACTTTCTGGAAAGTGGTCCTATATAGTTCTTCCACTGGAGCTGGTCCCACTGTGACTTGTTCAAGAAAGATGAGCATTCATGAGAAGTCTGCACGACAGAAGTCTCGAAACCACGTTTGAGGTTCGGGATATCTGGCCCAGTAGCAGATAAAATCAAAGGTCAGCACACAGAGGTCACCATGTCCCAGTGGAGCGTTAATTGTTGATCGATCAACGAAGTGTCTTTCTTTAGTGATGACCAAATCCCGGAGAGATGGTAGTTGGCCTGCGCGGCATCTGGGGGGTGCACATGTCGAGTAGATGGTAGTTGGCCTGCGCGGCATCTGGGGGGTGCAACGACATGTCGAGTTCAAGTGCTCTGTTGAACGACTCCAATCAGCGCCACTGCATAACCCCACATAATTCGACGCGCTGGAGCTCAATCCAGGAGGCCTTGGAGCGTTGAAGTTACCCATTAGCAGGATATGCGTGAAATGGTAGCTGGAGGAGAGTTGCTCAAGGGTTTGTTTGAGGAATTGATCATCTTCAGGTGGACTCGAGGGGCTATGGTAGACCACACCGAGTAGGAGAGAATCGGACCCGCGCAGCGGGATTTGGACCCACAGTGCATCGCAAAAGGGTGTGGAGGTTGTGTCAGAGAGGACAATCGGAAATGCTAGGGCCACATCTAAGTACAGAGCAACCCCACCTACCCGCCCTCGTTTTGAGTCGGCTCGGAAAATAGAGTAACCGTCTATCGAGATCTCCGCGTCAGAGACATCTGGTGTGAGCCAAGTCTCTGTGAGTGCGATTATGGACTGTTGTTCAAGGTAAGCTGACTGTTTAACATCGCCGAGTTTGTGGAAAAGGCTGAGGCAGTTTGTGGACAAGCATTTCAACACCGTCTCCGCTGCCTCCGAGGGTGAGGAGCCGAAATTTGAGTGACCAGGGTGGTTAGCAGACTTAATAGTTGTGCGCCGTGGTTGAGTCTAAGGCTCCGAAGGTGCGCCTTGGGCGATGTCGCCTGCTTCCTGTTTTCGTGGTTTCTGGGGGTGCTTTTCGCATGCGATTTTTTTCGTTTCGTGGGAGCCTGGTTTGCTCGGGCCTTTTGGCTTTGGGGGACGAGGTCTTTTCCCCCGTGGGCGAAAATTTCGACCGTTGCTGTTTGTAGCTCTTTCAGCACCCCCATTTTGGCGACCGGATTTGCTGTTGATCAGAGATGCGCGGCAAGCTTTTGCCTTCCTGGATTCTTGGGTGTTTTGAAGTGGTTTGACTGGAAAAGTGCCTCTGTGAGGCCATGGGCGCTGGGTGGCGCAGCTAGTTTCGTCGGCCTGCTTTCGGGAGCACAACGGGAAATGACCAGAGTCGGCTTGGTCATGAGTTTGGGGTCGGCTGAATTGGTGCCCAGCGGAAGCTTTTTTCGTGTCTCCACCCTGACTCGTTGTGCCCCAGCTTTCGCGCGTCTAGAGGGCTATCCTCAGATAGACACCTGACCATTGTGTTGGCCTTCTGATTGCTACCAGCCCGCTCCAAGATCTTCTGTACGTCAGATGGGAAGGAGAGAGTGACGAGAAGTCCAAGCATTCGCTTGCTTCCATTCTGGCGTAACCATTCTGAATGGAGCGATTGGTCAGGCTTGGTGAGGACATTCCTAAGGATTGATTGTGCCGTCTTCGCTGGCGTGATTTTCCCGGAGAGTGACCCCCACATTATCAATCTGGTTTCCCTTAGGCGCCTGTCCACTAAGGACCCTGTGGCGGTCTTTATAGCCAAGTCAGAGAGTTTTTTACTTTCTTCACAGCCAGAGGACTCGGTGTGGATATCGCAAGGTACTCGTTCAGCGAAGAAAGCTCCTTGTCAACTTTCATTCAAGTCGCTGCATTTTTAGTGCCTGAGTCCTCCAGTGCCCGTGAAAGACGCTCCAATTTCGCGTCGGGTATTCCGGTCAAAGCGGAACGCTGACATCGGTCTTTCTGAATCTGCAGTGGGGATTGGGTACCGTTTTTGGGGACTTTCCTCTTGGCTGTGGTATGCATTCCACTCTTAACGTAGAGGTAACTGGCGCAGACAAACGGGTCGGGCGCGTTAGCTAGTCGGCTTATCTGGTCGCCCTGTAAACCCGTGCATTTGAAGTGCCGCCAGGCCTTGCAGGTGTGGCATTGCATACCGCGTTTGACATTCGACGGGCAGCCATTTCGCCCACATCCGTTGTGGTCTATCAATGGCTGCAGAGGGCAATCGGTGTAAATTGATGTCATGTTTAGGACTAGATGTAAAATAGAAAGTGTGCGCAAAATATCAAGGGTTATCTCTCAAATGTTTTGTTAGAGTAATGAAATTAAACAATTACCCGTGTGTAATCTGTGAATAGATTGGAAAACGAAAAAATTCTTTCACAAATTTGCACGAGGGAAAAACGAAACCGATTTCGAACGTACCGCCAACGAAGTTGTGCACCGCGTTTGAGTCCAGTGTTCCAAAGGGGCCTCTGGGGCGATGTCGTCTACTTTCTGTTTTCGTGGTTTCTGGGGGTGATTTTTGCTTGGAAGGTTTTTTCGTTCCGTGAGAGCCCGGTTTGCTCGAGCCTTTTGCATTTGGGGGACGAGGTCTTTTCCCCCGTGGGCGAAAATTTCGACCGTTGCTGTTTGTAGCTCTTTCAGCACCCCCATTTTGGCGACCGGATTTGCTGTTAATCAGAGATTTGCGGCAAGCTTTTTCCTTCCTGGATTCTTGGGTGTTTTGGCGTGGCTTGACTGGAAAAGTGCCTCTGTGAGGCCACTAGCGCTGGGTGGCGGCACCAAGAGTGGAGTGCAGCTCCGCTGGGGCCTAAAATGATAATCAAACGAACGGACACTATTCTACTCCTGCAGCCAGTAGTCGCTCGCAGGACAATGAACGCAACCTATTGATTAGCTATTCACCCTATGAGGCTTTCATGCCCAATCCCGTCCCTCGTACGCTCCTGTCCTGAAGTTCTGACCTGGAGTGCACCCCTAAGCTGTGGGCGGGACTTTCGACGCCGGCGAGGATTTAGTCGTTTTCGGTACTTCAGATGGATTTTTTCCATTTGCCCGACGCGGAATTAAAATCTGCTGATGATTTCATCAGTCACGTATCCTCTAACTTCTCCATGAGCAAAGATGAATGGCGGCGGAAGTTTTGCGATGCATGTGTTGGCGGACAGGTGGATTCCGTCGTCTTCAAGGGTGTCCTAGATATTTTCCGTTATGATTGTTTTTCGGCGGATAGATTCCGAATGAAAAAAGCGAAAATGCTTTTTCTTACGAAGCTTTTCGAGTTTTTGATTGCTGGCGATTCTGGCATCCAGAATCTCGGCAGAAAACGTATGTTCTGATTACATATATCTTATGTATCCTTAGTGAAAGAATATGATTACTCAGCTCGTTGCAGTTTGGTTTGGACCATCAATTACTTTGCATATAGATGCCGAACTTGTGGCATCTCGCCCAGTATGTCTTTGTGTAGTTCTTGCTTCATGGCCGGCAACCATGTTGGGCATGATTTCAATAAGTTCAAGAGTCTCGCCGGTGGTGCGTGCGATTGTGGCGACTCAAACGTCATGCTCCCATCCGGGTAAGTATATAAGAATCATTCATACAGGAATAAGTATTCATGTGGGTTTATGAAGAATGCTACGCGTATAGTTTTGAAAAATTCATGTCAGGGCATCAGCCACATAGTAGCCATGGTTGACTCCGATCGATGTGCCACCTGGGCCGGAGTGGGTACTGAGTTGGCACGGGTTCCGTCTCACAAAAGAAGCCAACTCGACAATAGTTGATGCGCAATCATTCATAGTGGTTTTCTGACACCGTACATAGATCTTGTAGAAATCGCTCTTATCGCATCTCCATGATCCAAAACAGGCAGTTTGGAATTTGAGTACCGATTAAGAGAGTGGACAAATTTGCTTACCTGGCAGCTGTATCAGTCTTGGTGGTCTCGCAAAAGGTGATATTTCCAC
The DNA here is from genome assembly GCF_000715545.1 of Opisthorchis viverrini. Lineage (NCBI taxonomy): Eukaryota > Metazoa > Platyhelminthes > Trematoda > Opisthorchiida > Opisthorchiidae > Opisthorchis > Opisthorchis viverrini. Next base: position 274,930 of record NW_008752040.1, on the reverse strand, counting down.
CCGGATCGGAAAAGCCAGAACAGCTTTTGGTAACCTTTGTCACCTGTGGCGTGGGCGTGGCATCAATTTGTCCATCAAAAGTCGAGCTTACAATGCTGCGGTGCGTTCCATATTAGTACACGGATCGGAAACCTGGCCGCTACACGCTGATGATATTTGACCATCGATATTTTCGGAATATTGCCCGAGTCCAGTGGGGCCACCGGATCAGTAATGCTGAAGTATGTCGAATGTTATTCTGAAGAAATAACTCTCCCACGGTAGGTGAGCAGACCACCACATAGGTTGTGCTTGCTTGGTCACATGCTTCGTATCCCAGTCGAATGCCTTCCTCAAAGGTGGAAACGAGCCAGAGGATGTCAAACAGTGACTTGGAGGGAAGCATAAAAGCCACTACCAGCAAACTCAGCCGCACTGGTCACTGTCGTCTTCCTGGATGGGAATCCCCAGACGGACAACATCAATGGTTAGAGACATTGTCAAACGTGGACCAGTCCGCCCTCAACGGCGTTCGTGCATCCAAGCGATTGTCTTCAGTGCATAGCTCCCTTCCCAATTACCACACTTAACAGTCCGCGGATAATCTTGTATTTACGCACCAATTTATCAGTTCCCGCCTCCAGTGTGCAGCCACCTACCACACCTCCCCAAATCATTCGTGAACGAAACTGGCAACTACAACCACTGTACGACAAGTATGCGGTTCTTACAGCTGATGATGCTGATGATGACATATTTAACCGACAGACTCTGAAATCGCAGCACCGCTCCCAGCAACCAACAGTGGCGGTTGTTTTTTACTTGGAACCGACGGTGAAGCATCGGTGTTGAACACTGATATCATGCTGTCGATGATGATGAACCTGCATTTGATACTGGATCGTCAGAGACCGACAGTATCTATGGGGCAGAGGATTGTCAGAAAAAACCGCCATCTTTCACGTGTTCTCCTTAACTTCGTTATCCGTGTAACCTGGAAGATTCACTCCCAGCCTCTAATACCTGTGAAGTCAATGTGCCCCAGGGTATTCACTTATGGATATCGAGGACACAGTTCACATAGATCTTGCTGAGTCTGACGCTATCGCCATGCAGAATACATCGGGTACTCTAAATAAGCCTGATTCAAGGCTTTATATGCGCTTTACACCTGAAAAGAGTATATTACTGCTGCAAGATTGGGTGAGTTTGAATGCGAACCTGCTGCTTGTGGAAGTGCCGATTGCAGTAGTAGTCGAACTTATCCGAGTGACTTCATCAACCTCGGTGGTTTGGCCAATCGAGCTATTTCCATCCGGAGCAGGAGCGGCAGAGCAGCTTGCATGAACTTTCATCACGTGTGGCCTGGGTGTAAGGTCGAACAAAGATCGATTTTAAAATCCGCCAGTGCGCCCCATATTGCTATATGCGTCAGGAACTTCGCTGCTACTCGCTTAGGACGTTAAAGGGTCTCTTAGTGTTTGGCTTCTAGTGCTTTGGGATCATTGTCCGAATCTGGTTGGAATATCGGGGAATATCGTAATACCGAAATACCTCGAGCGGTTTTCGGAAGAAATGACTCGCTTGCGATAGATGAAATAATCAACCTCCACTGGTTGTGCTGGCTTGGTCACGTGTTCCGTGCGTCACTAGACCAAATTGATCAGGACACCTTTTTGGCACAGCTATGCTGATGGTGAAAACGAGCCAGGGAGAGTTAACCAACGACTTGACAGAGAAGTTTGAAAGCAATTACCAGGAAACTCGGCCACGCTGATCACTGCTATCCTCCTTGAAAGGGGTTTCGGGACGTAACCCATCAGTGGTCTAGAAACATTGACAGACATGACCCAATTGCTTGCCCGGTGGCGTGGATTCAGCCATACCGTTGCCAATACTTCTTATGTATCGAAAACGGGCACGATGAACGACTATACGCGTTATGAGAACGAGCGCACAAATCCTCAGCTATGATGCGAGCTCAACCACTAATAGCGCAGAACGAGAAGACCAGAACTTCAGAGGAGAGCTTTTACTGCCTCAACTAAAGGTAAAGTACAGCGGAAGCACCGTCTAATGCACATATTTTGAGCGACCTTGGGGAACAATAGATTAGTTAGCGCACACAAAGTCCAACTGGCCACTAGGAAAGAGATGAGAAATTTAAAAGTTGAAGATTTTAGAAAATAAGATAAGCAGTAGCTCGAAAAATAAACGGTTCTTGGGGATACTGATATCTCCAACAACACTGCGTAACTTCTATTCTGAGTCTTCTCGGTGACATGTCCACCGGCACCCCTGTGTTCGCGAGTCAGTTAAGTCATCTCCCGCGTCCACTGCGTAGCTATCCAATTTTGTCTCTCCAGATCATAGGCGAGCGAAACCATGGCAGCTGTAACCAATGTACAAGATATACGCGGCTTTGCAGATGAGTATGTTGCTCCTGCCTGATTTTCTATCCAGAAGTATGTAGTTTCTATTTCAAGCACATGTTTCGGCGCTAGATAACGGCTTCTTCATCTATACGTCGTTTACGCACCGTATCTATGTGAATTAAAGGGATTGTATAGAGCGTATAGTCTTCCATTGTGTGACATCAGGACAGTGAATTACAATGGTTTCGTCAGCTCATTTGTATTCTGGAACTCGTCTAAAAAACATCATTACTCCACCATTGTTGCCAGGTTCGAGAGGTAGACTATGAACATGCTTTTGGGGCTTCTGTCTTTACTTCGACTGAATAGGCTGAAACCTGAGGCAACAGATGTTAGGCTTTTCGTGGGAGGCCACCCCGGAATCAGCGACATGAAAGTTGTATATAAGAGGGCGCAAAGGTAAGGCATCGAAACCTTGTGTTGTGCCGGTGCTTGCATGAGATGCTCCCAGACTTCAGAGATTTTTTGTCAAACGAAGTGATGCACTGACTAGCGTTTTCAGTCTCCTTGACCATAGATTTTGAAGCCTTGTCTTTTAAAGTCCATTGTTTTGCATAGTCAGTCTGGCGAGTGTAGACATACTTATCGTCTGAGTGAAGGAAGTCACTGCATGCATACTGCTGCCGCAGACTTTCTTATCATATTGCGTGGCTAGGGCTTGTCTTATTTCTGATTTGGAAGAACCCAAAGGTGTGAGTTTAATGAATCCGCCCGACTACAGGCTAATATAGTACTTGAAATCCTGGTTGAAACAAATGCGTCGGGGAGCGTGTATTATCATGTACATCGAAGTCAGTCTTTCACTCACGACCACCTTTTCAGCCTTCTTGCGGACAGGTTGCTCTATATCCTGCAGTGTACTTTGTATGACTGTTACACCTCTTCGACAAGCGGTCCAGCGTTACTCGATTGTTTCCAGCTATCCCGTACGGAACCCCACAAAATGGGTTGTTGTGCGAGGTGAATCTGGAAACAGCTGCCAGCCCATAGACGATGCGGGCTTCGTGCGTGCTTGCACGACTTTGTGCCATATTTCCTTGTTCTTTTTCGACTGCCACTTCTATTCCGCGGTTCTAGTGGGCTTTTATGGATTCCTCTCCCCGTGCCTTGTTTCTACTGAAGTTGTCCTAGTGTATACTCGCCTTTTTACATAGAAGCGAGAGAAATTAATAGCTGATCCCTTAAATCAAGTCAATGATTTGGAATAAAATGCTGTTCAGTACGACAGTCGAAACGGAAAATGGTGTTTCCGTTTTCATAAAGGAAACTACTCACAAGGTTGCTGAAAGCTCTTCGACAGCCCACGACCGGTTTCGCCCTTCTTGGGGCTCATCAGGTAGGCGAAGTCCCCGAGTTTCCGTCAACCTTATGATTTTACTTGAACCCAAATTGCACTGTTTTCGAGAAATACACTAGCAAATCAATTTGGTTTTCACGGGAGACTCAATTGAATCTCTCGTTTATGATGTCCTCCAGCTGAATGTGCTGCACACAGGCCGCCTCACGATTCAGTTGGACCGATATTCGAGATATCGCAGTATATTTTCGGTTATTCCATTCATCACTCACATTATCACCTTACATTTACGAGACGGAATACCTGGTCTAACTTTCTCTTCTTAACCATCCGTAGTTATTGCCGGTACCACGGTCCAGACAAGGTGCATAATCGCCCCTCTCCACCTGAGGAACTTGTGGCACCGCTCCGCTCACTTCTACCCCGCTTTTTACCGGCCCTGCTGTATTGGTTCTGGGAACTTTGCAGCAGTACCGATCCAACAACTCTGACAGACGAAGTTGCACCGGCTCTGTTTGTACTTCACGTCCTTCATGCTTGCGGTTGGGTCACGCAGAAGATGATTGCTGATGTTCTGATTGATCGAACAGTGTTTGAACAGCTGAAGATTGGTAAGACATACTAACACATTCGAATGCTTGAGGAAAATTAGGTACGTGGCTTCGGTGTCTCACGTATAGGTTTAGTTTATCCCTATCCTCTGGGGACAGGTCCCTAGGTCTGGATCCAAAGATACTGTCGTTATTGTTAAATTCTCCATCATTCATTGATGCGCCACCTACCGTTTATTGTCGAGCGTTTTATTGTGTTCCTGTGCCCATGCGTTATTTTTAACCTTTTGGGCTAGGCGCTTACTTTTAATGGGTGACTCAGTTGTTTGAGTTTCGGCACCATACCTTAATGTGCATGGCTCGCATGTTGTTGCCCTTTCCATTATTGTTGCAGACTGCGAAAACGAATTAGCCTACAAAGACTATGTTCTGAGCGTTGGCACTAATCCCGGCTTTCACTTACCGGGTAAGTTTCCGAATGTCAGCATCGTAGACTTTATTTTCTGTGCCAAAATTTCATTTCCACACAGAAACTTTGTTGGTTTTACTTGCTTTTATGTTGCGTTCATCTGTGTAAACTTAGTGGCTTCTAACAAAGTCGCCTCTTGTTTTACGTTTTATACTTAGACTCCGATATTCTTGCTCGAGATTAGCTTCGGCTGCAGTATGCACTTGCTGTCAGTTCCCTGTCCTCTTGATGACACAAAACCATGTCAACATTTTACGTATTGCTGAAGTTTTGCCGTCTAATCACGCATTATTATTAAACTTGTTTGCTACGACAGCCGATTAACACCGCTCTTGCAACGTTGACCCGACCTCCGTCCGAGAGTGCGTGTTTCTGTTGTGTTATTGTGTCTTTTGGGCGTCCTGTAGTTAATTAAATGAAGCCCCTGGTGTATAACCATAGTCACTGGCCGAGTTTGGGCGGACAACCTGAAGAACCTTTTCACACGTCTTCCAAATGCCAATTTTCGTTCCCTCAAAAACGGAACTGCGCATATTCCAGAAGCCTTATGGTTATTCCTCTATGTTGCCTTCAAATAACCTGTCATTACTTACTCCTTTTCACTCTTGGTAGATGTCCGTAATCAGTAATTGAGAGCTTTCCTATGTGTCGCATCAATCCTCGCGCCTACACTCCCAAACTACAAAACTTAAGCGACCGGTTTGAGTTTCTCGCTGTCTTAGCCTCCCGCAAGATTAGTCCATTCGCCGAGTTTTCGGTCTTTTAGCGGCATGGTGGAATGCGACATGGCTGGACACTACCATGGTGTATGCAACCCAGCTACCCAACTGCACAGAGGAAGGAATTATATCTGAAACCACTTGAGCCCTCTGTTAGTGCGGAACACGTTGCGGTGTCGTAAATTTTAATTCTGACAAATCACTAATGCTACGTTACTTCACAGATATCCTGAGTTCGCCAAAGTGCTCCGCTACTGCCTATTCGACTTGGAAGTTCGTCTTGAACCAGGATGCAGCTGCCTAGCGACTGAATTTACCCGTCATCACATCTAATGGTTCACCTGCAGGAATAAATTTACTGCCTCTTCTAGGCTAGTCCAACACTGACGTTTCATGGATTGCATTCCGTATTATGGTGGAACCCATTTACGTAGACAGTGTGTTTATTAGTAGGAGGACTCACCTTGACCGTTCCTCCACTGTTACATTAGAGCGATCCACCATAGTCCACTGGTCACTCTCACAAGCTCGGCTTTTATGTGGAATTGCCGCCACAGCACGCCGTTTGCGCTATGTGGCTTTTGACTGTTCGTTCGTTTCAGTGTTGTTGAGCAGATCCCGGAGGAACTCGTGTCGCAGTGGTCTTGGCACACAAGTCGAACATCATGCTTCTTTTGGAGGATAAGTGGGTGGATCTTCCTGTCCCCCGTACTCACATCCTAATTATAATAGTGCGGATTGTCTACGCAGATCTTGCGTAGGTCGCCACCGAAAACTTTTCGCCATCAATCTTTGACGTGTGCAATAGAATCTTTCATTCTGCTTCTAAAACCGGAATGTTCTCCGTGTCCAACACGGGTAACGTCGTCACATGAACAATGGCTACTTTGAAGTCACATTCTTTCCCAAGGATTTAATAAAACTGCTCTAGATTCTCCCCAACCTTTCTGGTGGACGCCAGTAGATGGTGTGCATATACTTCTTTTTCGGGTTGAATGTAAACGGCATCGAGGCTAGTTTTTGCAGTACCATAGTCAAAATATGGAGGTGAATATTAATTTGATGTGAACTTGCTTAATGTCTTTAGCTTACTAGGATCTGACTATCTCACCACCTAGAGGTACGTTTCGAAGTTAGAGCATCGGGTATTCCGGGCGTCCGTAGCAAAACTCTTGAACATGTGAAGTTTGAGTGAGTGCTTTCCCGAGTTCATTATTATAGTGGTGTCTTTGAGGACTTTCACGTTTCCCTTTCAACTTTGTTGTCGAATTAATGATCGAAATAAAAATAAATCATTCAGCTGTAACACCCTTTCGGTGCCTAGCTGTCATGCCACCCGAACGAAGCACGAGGGCTGAGATACTGCCAGGTTGCCCAAGCCTAGGCAGGGAAGTCGAGTGGTAGAGGTCGGGTTCGAACCACGGACCTTCTGGTCAGTAAATTCGCGTTCTAACCACTTGAGCCCTCTCGCCCCCTAATGACAGAAAAGTTGTCCATGTCTTCTATCTCTTGCATGGTGCAGTATACGGTTGATATTCTTGGTTCAGATCCCGCATACAAAATCGTACTGTGTGTTTGGGTATCCATTCTGCGTCTCCAAAGTGTCAAGTGCTCTTACAGTATGGAGCGAGTGTACCAGCGAAGCTGCCTGTGATTCCAGAGCCAATGAAGATAGTGGGCATTTCAGCCTATATGGGTATTTGCGTCACGTCGGATGACTCACGACGGGAATACTGGAATCGCTAAAAGCCGTTCTACTTTCCTTTAACTCGGACACCTGTATGGGCGTTACATTAGGTTGTCGGCAAAAGGCAGGTTCTACACCTTGGCTGTGTCTAGTATTACTTTACGGTTGTGAAGCCTGACCGCTGTCCTTTGTTTTTAAGATAAAATTGTTTGTCTTTGACCACCGGTGCCTTCGGCGCATAGCACATGTACCATGAGGAGATCGAATTAGCAATACAAGCCACCAGGTGAGAGGTTCCACCAGGTAGATTACAGCCATTCTTCCCAGTGACTTACTGTTCCAGCGTATACTTTGTGCACTTCATCGCCTAACGGCCGACTGCAGGTACTGTAACTGGATTTAAATCACACGAGCTAACCGTTGATGGGTGTATAACTGATGCGTCTCATTTTGCCTCTTCATTTCACCTCGCACTTGTGAGTGGTTATGAAGGAGCGGCTCGTAAGTCTCCCTGTTTGGGTTTCCGTAGCGATCCTCATCCGTTGCAAACGTCTTTGTGTTCCGCTGAGCTCAACTTTCTCAAGAATGCGTGATTTATTTTCCGTAGCCAGCACGTCATTGGGACCCAATGTTATCGCAACCGCTTTGCAACGTCCCCCATTGATGCGCTTTCTTTTACCATTTGGAATCTGGAGCGAAGATAGATATTCTGGGTTCGATTGTGAACTTCCTCACCGCATACTCCACCAATAAGGTTGTTACATACTACCGTAATTGATGGTTGCACACCACCTAGCAGATCCCAATGAACAAGACTATAGAACTCAGCAGAATGGCTTACACTTTAGGCCTTGGGTAGAAAACGGGTCTGCTTTCGCTCTTGTAGGTCACTTTTAAGCAGGCCTCATTAACAAAAACAAATAAGTCAGATATCATATTCCAGTTCAGCTGATGATCGGTTGTGGGAGCAATCCCCTGTTTAGCTAACTGAGGCAAAATGAATCAGTTTGTAACGTGACTGATGTTCCCCACAGTGGTCCATTTTCACACTTTTGTAAAAACACACCTTCGTGTCGAATTCATTCACCGGCAAATTCAAGGATTGAGATGAACAAGAGTGGCCACCAGGCAGTGACCAGGAGAGAAGTTTTCTCGGGTCTCTTTTCACTATCCCTTGTTCGCTTCTGCGTGGTGTCTCTGATTGTTGTTGCAGTTTAAACACTAGGAACTTAATAATTGTCTCTAATTACGCACTGTACTTTATTAGGGGGATCATACTATGGATCTCTAATTGAGGGGTTTCACTGTGATATACCCAGGTAACTTGCTTCCCTTTTCTCTATGGTCAACGTTCATCCTTTGCTATGACCTCGAATGATAGTTCTACTCGCTTCTTTTTTAGCGTGCATTGCCAAACAAGATCTCGCCCACCGTCACCTGTTGGACGCCTTCATCTACTGTACAATTAAACTTAGATTCCCGGAGAGTCTTGTGACCTTTCTCATCGGTCTTTTGGCTGTCGAAGAATTCAAGGTACTTGAAAAACACTTTAGCGTGTTTAGAAATACAGTAATTTGTATATCAATTTGGTATATATATGTATAAATATATAGACCGAAGAATATATCACCTTGAGTCGCCTGAGCGATGACCCAAGGTCACAGTAGTTTTGCAGTGGTTTAAAGATATGTTTTGGCTGATCATGTGTGAAGCTCAGGTGTCCACAAACGAACCAATCCTTCACGCATACAGCACCTGTTAGGCAATGTTCCATCTCCAGGCCCTTTGTTATATCTGCGAGAGCTATCGAGCCCACAGTTCGTTCCTGGTCTATCGGGCTAGGAGAAACAAACTCTGGAGGTCATTCTTCTGGGAGGATTGGTTGAATAGAAATCAAGGGGAAACTGAATTCAGAAAAAGGTGATCCGTCAGTGATGGTTTGCTAGAATTGTGCCATGCACCTGATCTATCGGCGCGAAATACTCGTTGTTCTCGCTGGCAGCTGAAGAATGTTACATCGCCGGTACATTACATCTTGAGATCAAAGAGCAGAGTGGACCTGCATGCCGTGAAAGATAGAAGTGATATCTTGCTGAGGTGCGGTTGACACTATTTTTTACATCGAAGTGTTCTTTAACGTGCTGCACTCTGCTAACTTTCAACGAAAGGCCGGTTACTCAGCTCAGGAGCCCGGTGTGTTGAACCTATGTAAGGTTCCTATAGGGTGTGGTGAAACCTTTCCAAGCGAAAGAATGTGCTTGAACGCTTCTGCTGTTAGATTTGATGAACATTTCAATAGCTCCTTTCAATGCCTATGGACAAACTTATTACCATTACGAATCATCAGTGTACACGGATCCCCAGGGAATTCGAACTTGCACCCCAGCTAGCAGTTGAAGGCTAAACCATTCGGCTGCATTTAGCTGATCAGTCGTGTGATTAATTCGCACCTAGGCAAGAAGTAGCGACACTCATCCTTCAATTACGGAATTTACTTCACGTGGTCGTGTGTCGACATTCGCAAATGGAATCTTCACCGGTCGTGTGAAGTGTTCTTCCTTTTGAACTACTTGTAGTTTGTTGATAGTATGAAGAGATTTGAAATACTGTTTAACTGCGACCTGATCACACTGCTGATCAGACGCTCGTGACCGAACGGCTTAGTTTTCAACTGTTGGCTGGGAGGTAAGTTCGAATACCCATGAACTCCAAAAAAGATAAAACAGCTGTACAACGCTTCTGGGCCTTTCACATACGGGGAGGGGGGGATATTTACTTCGCGACTTTGCTTGGTGCTGATGGGGGACACGTGAATTGCACAAATGCCATTCCATTTTCAGCTGGATGTCATTACTCATAAGGCCTATGAAAACTCTGGTAGACACTCGAGGACTAAACTTTCCTAGTGATCCCCGAGAAAGGAAAAACAGGTTTTTTTCAATCATGTGAAAACCCATCTTCGATAAACTTGGAAATTATCCATCAAAACCTCATGTCTTACCAAAGCTATTGCCTCCTGAGGTATCCTCGCTCGATTGAACACACGTAGTGAAATGGCGTGCGTGCATAGTTATGTTTTTGTGTTGTGTGCGATTGTTCAGCTTCAAAGCGAGAATCAAATGTGGAACTTACCTAATAGGGGTATGGCGGGTGTTAGTTTCAAGTAACAAATTACTGTATTTCACGAACATCACTACATTACTAATTTTTTTAAACCTGGTTGTCAATCTGTGGTTCTACGTGAGTGCGTGAACAGAGAAAATCCGTGAAATATGGTAGAAGCACTACTGGAAGGGGGTGTTGGGTGAGCCTCCTCATAACTGAATTTTTTCAGTATTTCCAGTTCTTGTCTAACTGAGTGTTTGAGTGAATGGAAACCTTGAAACTTTTATGGTGGCCTGCTTTCCTTTCTTATTGCTTTCATTTTATGGCTTTCTAAAATTAGGCATAGATAGTCTGCAATAGAGCATTGCTTGAAGTCTTGAAGTTGTGGCTCGCGCTATTATTGCTCTTCGCAGACATCAGGAAATTTCATACAAAGTTTATTATTCAAGCTTCATGCGACGTACTCGTTACATTCTGTGCCATTTTTATACTGCACTGTCATATATGTCATTACTACTCACTCCCTATGGGTTTACTTCCTATATTTCAGGAAGAATTTGTTCAATCTTATCTCAACCACTACACTCGGATCGCCTCGACCGTCATGATCTCTGCACGGACTCGGATGGTTACCGACTGGTCCTTGCAAATGAACAACCGAATTGTACACATTTCTGTTCAGCTTTTCAGCGGAGAAGGATTAGCACTCCGTATGGTTCGGGAGCGTCATCTACACTTGCTGTTGGTCCATTGCCTGCTCAATATGTGCGAGTGCTGCCGTACCGTGAGTTCGATAGCTTCGCTGGCTTTTGAAACTAGAGTCGATGCCACAGCGATTTTCACAAGTCACTCAGCTTGCACTACTCCTAATGGTCATATTTTAAATGTTTTATACCATGGTCTACTTTACAATTAATTTACTCATAATTTGATGGTAGTCTAGTAGTTTTGAGCACAGCATTAACTTTTGGTTAGCCTTTTTCAGTTGCGATTTTGCGAACCATATTCATTTGGAATGTCGTTTACTGTGTCTTCGGACGTTGGCGTACCTGTTGGAGTATCCAAACTCGTTTTTTTCGCTACTCAAGGAAGGCCGAAGGTGTCAATATGATCCGGCATTTCGAATAGCTACGCGTTCAGCCCGAGTAACCGGGTCGCGTCTTTTTTGTTCAAGTGGTTGATGTTTTTGTGCTGCATGGATCTCACTTCTCAACTACCCTTACTCTTCAAAGGAGTTTACTCGCTCTGTGGACGAGACTAATTCCAAAAAAAGCTGATAAAGTTTTCCGGATTGCTCGTTTAGAGAGTAGCCCGGTTCGTCTATCTCGCACGCTGGCTTATCCATTCTTTTTCACATTACAGCGTTTGGATGATCATAGCAACATGGTTGTGAATTGTGAGGGACCACTTATACAGAACAATGTTTTTTGGCCGTTCGTGTCAGATTTGAGCAACCTCGTGTCACACAAGTCAATTGTGGATGTTTTTGTCACGGACCCGGAGTTCTTGAACGCATGGACGAAGGTTCTCCGGTATATGCAAGTGAGTCTTTACCCCAGGATATTGATATCATACTCTCTATGTAGAAGAACTGTTTCTGCTTGCCTACTTTAGATCAGAAAATTCTCCGCCTGGGGCAGATAAGGGTCTTGAATGTTTCACTTACTTGCATGCTGATTGGAGTCTTATTCTTCCTTCCTTTCCACTCATGTCTTTAAGTTAACAAGGGTCAAATTAATTTGATTGATAATACTGCTTTACTGTTCAAAATATCACAGTCGATTCTAATTCGAGTTAATTTCCTCGTTTATTTTCCCAGTTTATGAATTGTTTTGTTCTCAAAGAAGGCGATCACATAGAATATGAAACAATGGCTTTCTATCACGCCTTCACCATGGAGATCGAGATTAGCGCCAATCCAATGTGGAACATTTGGCAGCATTACCGCCACCCGGTGAGCATGAACCTTGCACTCTTATTACGATGAGTCTGTTTTCCAAAACCAATTTGACGGAATCATGTTCAGTGAAGTGAAACGCACGTAATTTTGGGACTTACTTGCATGCTCCTTTTTCCCAGCTGGTTCTCCTTAACACTAGTCTGTGCGTTTACTACTACCCTCCCGAACGTAGTTGTAGGTCTGATCGTTGAAGTTTGCGGAATCCTCGTTAGCGCCTTTCTCCTCAAGCGGCTTTCATGAGTTAAAAACGTACCCTGAACCAGGCCGTGAAAATATCGGAAATGATTGATACAGTCGGCCAAAATACCTAGTACTACTTATACGATATACACACTGAACCTGATTATTTCTGGTGACCTGATGCTCACTGGGTTGGACAGATGACCATCACAATAACGCACCTCAGGAGAATGAATCTATCTAGGAAGCAGATTGGACAATCCAGTCGAAGTTATTCTTCAACCGTCATACTTTCTTAACTTGAAGGATTATTAATTTATTTTTTCCCGGCCCTGGTTGTCCCCACTCTGTATTCCCCACCGTATCCTCAACACTTTAAAGTTGCCGTTGAGCTACCGTGCTATCACTAGCGCCACTGAAGCCCGAATCTTAGTTCTGAGGATAGTGGATTCTTGACATGCGCTCCCTGTGGATAAACAGCAACCCGTTTTTGCGAACTGGTTCGTAAGTTTGCGCGTATAAGTCCGATTTCTCTGATGCTCCAATGCACTGAGACAGTAAAGTTCTAACTGTTTCGTTTCATCTTCGACATGATAGTCAGAACGAGAACGATGTTTGTCGTATGCTAATGCTTGCCTCTCAAGTCTGGCCAATCTCCTTGGAGGTCTTGGACGTCTCGTTTCCCCCACAATACAACCCAATCATCCATCGCGTTCCCCACTCAGTCTCCACTTGCCGCTGATGCGCCACGCCTCCTGCTTTCTAAGTTTGTCAGTTGTACAACATGGGATGGATTTGAGACAGCTGTTGGCGGAATATCTTACCCCAAAACCCTTCCTCTTGTGGCGCTTCATGGATGAGTTGGCTAATACCTTGGTAAGTCGCATGCCGTTTTGCCTTTTTACGTTTTTCATTGCCTTATTCATGGTCAAAGAGGGTTAGTGCATTTGTAAAGCATCATTCGTCTTCCAAAATCTGGTTTTTGTGTTCAATTAGGACGTTCAGCATACATATTGCTTGACTGCACCATGTTTGCTCCTGAAGACCTCTGTAGACTGTCTTGCGAAGCTTATCTTGTCAAACCCGTCAAGTGGTTTTAAGGTGTCGGTGGCTTTTAAAGGTTTTCATACCTAAACTTTAGCCTCGTTTCAGGTTTATTCATTTATCTATTTGGCACCATGATGTTAGTTATTGGCTTGTTCAAGTGTGACACTTCGTAGAATGGAACTAATCTCGTGGGAGATTCGTACACGGTACACACTACCTTAGGTGCTCCCACTTGCTGATGATGCGTACTTTGCGAGGGCATCAGTGTCATTTTTTCGGTCTATATAGCTGTAATTTTTCGTAGTCAGTTGGTGTCGAGCACTTTTGTATACAACTAGAGCTCACTTAATTTCGTGGCATCTTGTTTGGCTGTGCACTGTCGTGACGATGAATATCAAATAAACGAGGAATGTGGGGCCCCTCAAACCCAGCTCTGTGGCCTGAACATTCTTCATTTTCTTAGCTTACACTGCCCTGCTTCCACAATCGATTTTTCGATTTTTCATCGCTATCCATGCTACTTATTTTTCATCTTGTATTGTTGGCAATGATAGTATGTAGAAGAAATTATGTGAGCTACAATAATCCTGTCGAGCTGTCGCTCTCGGTTTTGAGCTGATCTGTGGAAACCACTTATTCGCTTTCTCGCCGGTTCAACCCATGAATTTTTCTGAAAAGTTAAATGGAGCTGCAGGTAACAATTAAAAGTGGAGGTATGCTAGTCCTGCTTGGTGTGTACATTTCGCAACACTTGTTCGGGGGGGGGGTGCAAAAGTAATTCGGTTTGTAGCTTTCTATGCAGTCTATTCAACCTCAACTGACGAATATTCCCCTGCTAGAAAGCTGGTTACGTAAGTGATACCCGACACTTCCTAATCGCATTCGTGTTCAGCTGTGAAATTTCTTTCTCCAGGGTCTATCACTAATCACTGAAAGAACATTTCAGCAAGTCTTCCTTCCGTCACATAAGGAAGGGTTGAAGTCACAATGACACTTTTCTGTTGGGACGGGATAACGGCGCATCCCCGAATTACTAGTGAAAATACGACTTCGCGAAAGGTCATTTCATCCTTATGTTTTCCCATGTCGGTACCAAGAGTCAGCCGTTGAATGTAAAACAAGAATACCTTATATCGTTTAAGAGAGTTTGGGTAGCAATTTTTCCCCGAATTACTAGTGAAAATACGACTTCGCGAAAGGTCATTTCATCCTTATGTTTTCCCATGTCGGTACCAAGAGTCAGCCGTTGAATGTAAAACAAGAATACCTTATATCGTTTCAGAGAGGTTTGGTAAACAATCTGTTTGTTTATTGTTTACCAAACTTCTTTGGAACGATGGCTACCTAATCAGTTCCAAACAATTTCCATTAGGAATACCCTAAACTTTTCTAAGTGAAGTGTAAACTAGCTTGCAACCAAATTATTGGAGTTTATGTTGATCTCGACTTCAGTCCTTCGGGCCTGTGGAGATGAGTCCATCAATTCGACTTGGTTTAACACAACCTTTGTATTCTGTAGAGATATTAGTACTTATGAGTAATGGAACGTTTGCTTGTTTGTTCACAGCACCAACGTATGATTATGTCCTTTATTTGATCATTTCTATCCGGGACCCATTTTCTCGAAATCCTCGCCGGTTACTAGGGTCTGTTTGTCTTTGTTTCCTGTTGTCAGATTCGACACCTGCTGGGTTGGGGAAGCAGAAACACGTCAATCATACGAGATCCCCTCGGCAACATGACGTTGTCTGGTGGCATTGATTTATCCACTCGCTGATCCTAGACCTTTAATATACTGTTTTCCAGGTTCTTCCGCCTGTTTTATGAGCAGCAGTTAACTGTGTTCTGCGCTACCAGCTTCCGAATGCTATGGTAACCCGTACCAAGATGAAATTGTAGGCTGTTCATGGTGACATAATTGAGCTGAGCTTACTAGTGACATCTTTAGGGCCGCGTAAAAGAGACGCCCCAACCGCAGGTGACGGCATGGATATTCTCCAGCTAAAATACTGGGGAGTGAACCTGCGAATATGCAGTCGGTCAATTTGCTGCTGGACTGAAAAATATTTGAGAAGAGTCTTTTCTAATCAAGACTGAGTTCTATTGTCGTGTTACTTCTCTTTCTGTCCTACAACAGCTCGGATGTCATGAGGTGATTGTTGGTTATTGGATTCGTAATGGTCAAGCCCTGCGACAGTCTATTACACACTACATGCAGAGTCAATTTTGCTATTCGTTTATTGATCTGGATATTTTTGCCTTTCAAGTAAGCAACGTTTCGAACCTCCCACATTTTTGTTTCCCAATCAATTTGGTTCGTCATTGTATTGTTTTATTATGGTTTGTTATCTTAGTAGTTAATTACAAGTAAGGTAACTTGTAGATGTCAGGTTAAACAGATATTCAAATACTTCGTCATTCTAATATGCAGCGAGATATTCAGCTCGAGATAGCCCGGTAGTTGGAGCGACGCAAGGTCCGTGGTTCGAATCCAACCCTGACATCTGACTGCACCTGTCTACTTGGAGCAAATTGGCACAGTTTCTTCAGGTGATGTGTTAGGTAGACACCGAAGGCTTGCTACCGCTGGACGTTTACTATGCTGCTGTTAGTGTCAACCGTCCTCTTGTGTACTTTAATTGGATTTGGTGAGATTGTCAACGCGCATTCAGCACCACTTCAACTTCAAATCTAGTTCGTCCTGGCTACTGCTTTCCGTTCACTGTCTCCAAATAATTTTTCTTTCTTTGCCTCCCTTACTCTTCAGGTTTGTGCCACTCTCCTACCTCCGGCCTATGTGTTGAATACTCTCTTGGATCCCACTAGACTTCTTCGGGGCATTCATTTTTATGATGAGTTGCTCAGTTTGGTTGCACCTGCGGAGCCCCGCGCAATGGACCGTAAGCCTATGGCTTTGGAGGCCTGGCTGACTAATCTATGTTGGATCCTGGATCTCCGCAACAACATATGTAGGTGTATCTTCCATATAAGCTTCTCTCATCAATGCCCATCACTAATGAAAGTACAGGGTACCCCAGAGATTAGAACAACCGTCATTTAAGTCATTTAAGAGAGTAAAGATAACTAACTAACCACAACTTTAGGCGCTAGGCAAGAAAGCAGTACTACCGAGGTAACACAGTGGGATAACGCTTTGGTGGTTTGTCAGTACTAGATACTGACGGGTCACTCGAGTATGCTTGTACGAGTGTCTTTCCTACTATTGCGTGGCGAAATGTGGGCCTATCGTTGGCTGACAGTTGCCCATATTTCTTTAATCATAGATTTAATATTTATATACACCTTGACATTTTTTTGTATCCTATCGTATAATGCAGTCAGTTTAGATGAATGGAAGATGTGGTTCTTTGAACAGGAGCAACGTACAGCCTGTGGTATTTAGTCTCCCCCCATTTTAGCTCTGTATAGTCATTTACTAGTACTGTATATAACTTTACTCCAGGAGTCAATGTTGACCTTAGCATGGAGTTTCACTTTAATATGACTTTCTTATTCCAGTTCTTTGTTCCCTGTGCTCTAGCACTCATTGACGAATAAAGGTTCACTGGGTGTTCTGATGAGTTTAATATATGCTGGTAGTATTGCCGTCACGAAGAGACTGGACCATACCGTGGTGTGACGGTTTGCGCACCTCAGCGATCCATTGAGCTATACTGGAGAGTGTCCCGCGACACTCACAGAGTCTCTC
>NW_008752040.1:201257-253848 GCF_000715545.1 Opisthorchis viverrini | reverse complement strand
ATTGCAAACGAAGTGAGTACTAGGAAGATGAAAGTTCGTTCAGACTTCCTTCAAATTAATCGCCGTTCTGTCCTCAACCTGTCAGTGAAAGGAACGGTATGCAATGTTACAGTTGATGCTGTTTTCTGGGTTTGAAGTATGGCGGAAAATAAACGACAAATACTTGCTTTCGACCATCGATATCTATGCAGTGTTGAACATGAAATGGTGGGAGCACTGCATATACAGTGTCCAAATACGTTATGTGGTGTTTGGCGAGTTGTCTACTGAACGCTCAATTGAAGGTCCGATAGAATTACATCAGTTACGCTGGTTTGATCATGTGTTACGCATGCCCAAAGTCTGTTTGCCTACACGAGCCTTCAGGATTTGGGTGGGAAGCAACAGGTGGACAGGCTATGACACGGCAAGGAATTGTTAAAAACATGGCTCATTGTCCTTGTCGCGTTTTACGTGCCGTCTTTCGGGGCCGGAAACGAAGGTCCCGTCAGACGGATAACTGTTGGCCCTAGTTGATGTGATTTAACACGGAACCAGTGATGCCGTTGCATTCGTCCAATCTTCACTTCCTCCTAAATTTGTTCTCTTTATTTCGTCTTCGATATTTTATCGCTTCTTGTGTCCCGTCTTCTTTATTGGAGGCCAGGGACGGTGACGACCGAAACCACCATACCCCGAACCAATTTGGTTTTGTGGGAGACTCACCTGAAATCCAGCTACCATTTGTTTTTTGGGGTATGCAAACGAGCATATTTTGCTAATTTGGTGTGGGTTCAAGTAAAGGTTGACGGAAACTCGGGGACTGCGCCCACCTGCTGAGCCCCAAGAAGGGCGAAACCGGTTGTGGGCTGTCGGCAGCCTTACAAATAATGTATTACGCCTATCCCATGCTTTACTTTCCGGTGAATTCCTGTTTTGTACGGATTGGTCGCGGCGAATAACACCTTGTACGACTGCTGTCACTGACTGACGGCCAATAGCAAGGTCGGTGTAGAATGTTGACCAGTTCACCGGTCGGTTGGATAGGTGAGGGCATGGTGAGCCCGTTCGAAGCATCAGTGCTACGGATTTAATTTTAGCTCCAAGTTTTTGCCTAACCTTGAGACAACGAAGTGCTAGAACTGCCTGCGTAATTTAAAGACAGTTCAGTAACATTCTTTGTAATAAATCAAACCTAATACATCGGTACACCGAACCTGAAGTTGTGAATCAGGATGCTTAAATTAGGTGCACTTTTGACCCTGTGGCCAAAGAGGCTAGAGGAACGGATCCAAAAATTCACCCGTAGATTTCTTCCCGGTGTTCCTTATTTCAAAATTTATTCACCTAGCTAAAGTACGCAGAGAAAATCGCCCTAAACCGTAAAACACGACTGATTACTTTGGTAGAGTTGGTCGTCAGTCAGAGTTTCTACGCATTTATAAACTTGTTTGGTCTGCATAGCGGACCCATCAGAGACTACTTCCACTGTTTCTCGTGACTGGTCTTTGTGGTGAAGGTGTTGCAGATAACTTAGGTGGAGGTTTTGCTGTTTACATTGACGACGTTTTTGTTATGGTACTTCCCTCCAAGACAGCCTACTATAGGAAAAGGGCTATCTGCCCTCTTTTTTTCACGAGGGCTTATGACGGATCAAATACCAAGTCATGGCTGAAGAAAAATTCATGTGGGCCCTCTGTGGGATTGGCTTCTCGTCAGATAGACCCCTTGAGGGGGCAACGTGGGACACGTTGTGTATATTGATATACTTTTGAAGAAGGATACACTGATGCAGTCTTATTCGCCAGATAATTTACACGTGCCGTTTGTCTGTTTTTTTCTTATGTACAGGTTTAACAGAAGACGAGTTAGTGAAGAAAGAGCTGCTCTGTGTACTTACACCGGAGCCTCGCAAACGAAGCGATTTGGCCAGTCTGATTCCCGAACGATGTGGCATTAACGGATCGAACAAAAATATTGATGCGATGCTCAAGAAGGTTAGCCAGTTGGTTTTTGTGTTCTGTTCATTCGTCTGTTCCCCCTCTTCGTTTGCGGATTCTCAAATTTAATATTCCTTGTATGGTGAAGTGTTGCGCTGATTTTGGAAAACTGACAAATAATATGATCCGGATTATTTTCATAAAGGAAACTAACTACAAGGTTGCTGAAAACTCTTCGACAGCCCACGACCGGTTTCGCCCTTCCTGGGACTCACCAGGTAGGCGCAGTCCCCGAGTTTCCGTCAACCTTTACTTGAACCCACACCAAATTGCGACAAATACACTCATTTGCAAGTCAATTTGGTTTTCACGAGAGAATCAACTGATCCGGATTAGTCTCTCCATCCATTTACAATCTCACGATAAACATGGGTGGAAATTCGCGGAATAATACCATATCATTTCGGTCCTATTTATATTAACAGAAGGGCGTGACACTTGGTAGTTTTGGATGGTGTCACTGTTTTACATATACGACCAATTACGGACTCTTTTGCAAGCCAGAAAAATATCCTTCAGGTTTCTTCATGTTTAGTGTGAGCCCGACCTGTTAAATGTAATTTAATCCAGCCGACACTGTGCCTTGGCTGTTCTCAGCTCAGAGCACATGCGACTGGTTTCATTTCTACGTCAAGCTTCCGGAGCGTGCTAGATTTCAGCTTTCCTTTTTGTGCGGCCTATTCCATTGTATTCTCCCACTCTCAGGTGGCAACGTACTCCGGTCCATCCTGTGATGAGGCTTCGGGCAGTCTTATCAGTGGTCACTATTACCTACGCCCCAGCCTCTGGCACACCGATTTCGACCCGATTTTCTATTCGTTACGGGTTACTAGCCGACGTGAAACTTCGATCGCAATGGATAAGTATCGAGAGCAGTAAGTGGTCTAAATGATATGCACTTGCTTGGGACAGACTGTTCTCTTGTGTTTTGTTTGTTTAATGTGACTATCATTACTTGGTAGCCGACGGAATTAGTTTTGGTGCATCGAGGCTGATCAAGTAAATACTCAGATCCTATATGCTCTTTTTGTCTCTTCATCATCACCATCGTCGTCATCGACGACAATACACCGGTGATGGATACTGGTGGTGAGAAAGAATACCCTAGTAAAGAATGGAAAAAAAGCAGATGGGTAGGGACGTACTACAAACAGCCTTATTTCCCTAAGCAAGAACAAGTTATCTGCATCTTGGGAAGCAGCGAAGTAAACGCATCTAAGCATCATATCGGAGCGAGACACTGAGTTTAATTGTCCTAATGTGCTTTGCTAGCCGTACTGGATATCGTATATCAACGAACGAACTTTCGCTGGGCATGATGGGACTGCTAACGTATTATGTGCTGTAGGTTTTCTAACAACGCGTAAGGGGAATCACGTGGACGCAAACTTGGAGGATGCGTTAATGCCACAGAATTCAGTTTGACAGTAGCACCCTCATCTGACGTTGCCAAGTTATGATCTGTCTCCTGTGGGCTTTTAGCCAACAAGACATCGGAGTTGAAAACATTACTTTCTTTGATAGGTGGTATTTGGGCATGCGAAGTGCTTGTTTCAACCACCGTACTAAAGAACGATGGGAATGTCAACAGTTAAATTTCCTCTCGCTTATCCTCTATGCAGAGAATAAGGCAACCTGGCTACTTCCACCACACGGTGGTCGACATGCTATGGAGGCACATTTGTTTGCATAATTTATAGTCGTCCGTAGACGACTATAGGGCACCCAAACCTAGATGTGGGAGCAATTACAGCCTTCAGTCAAGACCTTCCGCTCAAAGGCTTAAGACTACTACATGGGTGTAACTTTTAAGGTATAGGTTGTCATTCCTTTTTCCGACCCCCAGTCTGCAAAATCAAGAGAGTGTTTGTCAGACCTCTGTCAACTGACTAACCTGGAAGGAAAGACTTTGTTTGCTATATAGGCGTCTTCCAATGTAATTCGCTAGGTTGTTGAGACATGCTTCCCTCGCACCACGATAGGGTACAGTCTCTTCGCTTGTCTCTTCCGGTTGTCCTATACTCTCTTAACCGGCATTGTGGTGGCGTGATTTTCACCTATTAGTACGTTGCTGCAATACATATAGTGTCATCTGGGTGCGTAGGACTGAACACAAGTACGGAAACTGCATGTGTGTGTTGGCATCATCGTGCTATCAAAGCCGAGGCCTGTCGCCGGATAATTGCCCTGTTTTGAATCGATGTTCCATTCACAATGTTGCCACACTGTGGCGGACGCACATATTGTACATGGACTGCCTGACTGTTTCGGTTTGGTATTATAATTGTACTATTCTTCTGTACTGCCAATTCGATATGCCGAGCACAAAACAGTCATGTCATTGTGCTATCATGCCATTCAGTGCCTGTCGTAACGCTCGAAAAGCAAAGGAAAGCTATTTGTGCTTCATGGCTATGCATCTCGTGCATGAGCAAGATAGGGCAATAGACGAACAACGAAGTATGACGTCGTATGCGTTACAACCTATACCCGTCTGATTGGTCATCAAGTTTACTGATATCTTGTGGTTGACCGATAGACACCGTAGCCTGGGCTGTCATATACGCTATGCAGTGCCCGTTACCTCGCTGGCAGGATTGGCAACATGTTCACTTTCACCTGTAAATGTGTTGTGTCCGAGGTCTCAGGCAATCTGTCGGGATAATTGCTGTACCATATATGCAGGTGAAATCTCCACAAAAAATCCGAAGCTCAAGCTGGGTCGAGTAGGGGGCCCGCAAACAACCGTAGATTTCCCCAAACGACAACAAAAACAACAACAACAATCTTCAGCCTGCAATGTTGTTGTCGTAAATGTAGTAAGGCAGTGCGTTACGCCGAATGGTCGATCGTCCTAACCAACTCACAGGACAGAACTACGGACCTGTAACTAAAGCGACTTGAATATTATCCCAAAGCTGCATGCGCTCAAGTTGGGATTTATATCGGGATCAGCTTCTGCAGAACACTCATTTCAAGCGTACAATGGCAAGCTAATTTTAATAAAAAGAGGAAAGAGAATCGAAATTTCCATGGCCGAACGATGTTTAAGGTACTCGCTGGAAGGTCGGGGGTTCGAACGCCCCCCCCCCACCTGAGTTTCGCGAACTGTGCACTGCTGATGATCCCAAGTAATGGTGAAACGGCCGTATAATGCCTCTCGGCTTTGCGGTGTCGATTGGCTTCACTTACAAGATGAAATCTTCGTTGAAAAGAAATAGTTCGCCCAAAGAAGGTATTCAGATAAGGTATTCGATAAGGTGTAGCTGGAAACACCGCACACTGAACAGCAGAACGCACATAGAAGAATTTGCTTCCAGAAGACATGCGAACGCAGCTAAGTGTTCCATAACAGGGAACTGATGAAGGTATAACTGTGAGGGAGAGCTATCAAATGTATTATACTGAACACGCAATCCAGTTGATGTTTGGTTCTTTACACACCCAAACATCTATTCCTGCGTACGACCGTGAATCTTATGAGTTTGGCATTTTTATGCATGCTGTCTACACCAGTCCAACTCCACATACGCTGTCGATCTCCACCGGCCGAACACCGCCTGTCAATCTGTACCTCTCCATCAACCGCACAAAACCATCCTACTGGTCGCCCGTTAACTAATAAACACCCTCCCTATCAATTTTCCAGTTGGCACATTATTTGTTTTGAAACACATCCAGTCTCACCGGCTTTCAGATTGTTTACTAACCTGTCGCATTTATGTGCCATTTCAACTGTATACCACATTTATGATTTGTTGTTTCGCCTTTTTTCTCGCCGGATATTGTCCATTTTTTCAGAGGCATGTTAAAGCCCCAGCCAGAGGTCTGTATCGTTGTAGCACGTGCTTTTTTGCGCGGATGCTTATCTTAGAAGCGTGTATCGTTGTCGCGTGGAACCATAGCGTCGCTGACTCCACTGCGTCCATTCATGTGCACTTAGATGTTAACCTTGAATGCCTCTTCCTGTCTTCCGTTCGTAGGCCAGGTTTCATGTTTCACTAATCGATATAAATCGGAGCGTGTCGTAGGCTTGTTACTCGCACCACGTATAGATGTAGATAGTTCGGCGTATGTGATTAAGATTTCGACACGAATGATCGGCACCCTACATCTCTTCAGTCCGGTCGTTAGGGTATTTTTTAATGGCTGGACAAGCTGGTCTCACAGTTTGGTAACAGGAGTCCGCGCATCTCGCAAGTGACAGAAATACCGTTCCATCATCTCATGATTGGGTTGTTTTTCACTTTCAGCTGTCGCCAGCGCCATGGAGTCTCCAACCCGTCTAGCCTCTGGCCACCCTATCGAACGCCCAAACCACTACCTCCTAATTTCTTGGGTTTGGATCACATACTCCACAGCAGACACCTGCATTTCCTCCTCTTCATCCAACTTTGTCTGGTGAGCTGAAAAGTGCCTCTTTTCTCCATCACTGTCTACTGTAATCGTTTTAAACCACCGGTACCCCTTTATCAACCACGATGAACCATAATCAGTTCGGTTTCTTAGTTTTTTTTCGCCTAATTTTGGGTTGTTCTCCCATTAGACATTGAGTATGCTGATAATGTTGTCCTCTTTAAATCAGATGTGCCTGAAATACAAATTGCTTCCAATAGACTAATAGTTTAGCTGCACAATCATGTATGTCTTACCTGTGAAGTACAGAGTATTGTTGCAACCGTAGGTGGTATCAAATCCAAATCTAGTGTTTTCAAATGAGGCATTGAATGTGGTAGATAAATTCACCTATCTCGGACTGGCGAAATACGAACTCACTTGCCTAATGAGGAATTCCAGCTTCTACTACCTCCCTATAGTTGTGGTGCCGTCATATGAGCGGATCATCCGTCAAGGGTAAGGTTTGCGGTTCTTTACGGATCAGACTTTTCCGGGAATTAGAAAGATGACCAACAGGTGGTGGAGGTGCAGAAGCGTCCTCTAGTGTTTGACTGTTGGTGTCTATCCGAGCCTGGTGGGAACATCAAACCAGCAGCACCGAGATCCCTCAAGTGATTTTCAAGAGAAATCATTTCCCTGAACTAAACAGATTGGTCAGACTCCATAATTTACACTGGCCAATGCGCATGCTTCGCTTGTCGGGAAACTGTTTTGTTCGCAAAGTCCTTTCCGTCCAGCCATATACACGGTACTGTTGTTAGCGTACGGTTTGACAACGAGGCATCAAAACCGGCCGATTGCCGTTTTCTCGAATGTTGGTGACACTGGTGGACAATCGATCGCACAGACCGTGGCATTGTTGCATTAAAACCTGTGGCCTTCGATGTTATTTATCCACTCAATGTTAATGATCTTGTTATGCCACTGCCTGTAGCGATCGACTGTTCCACTGTAGCAGTTTTAGCCAACGCACCCTGGCACACGGTCTATCGTCTGAAAGCTGAAAGGAAGATTCGCTTCTTTGCACTCTATCAACCTGAGCTCTTTTCAAGGGTCACATGAAGAGCACTCATCTAAAAGGAACTGTCGTTGAGGTTTTGTTCCTATCCATCAGCTGCCTCCAAAATACGCTCTTGTGGACGTTAGTAGACTTGAACTTCTGATCTTTAGATGGTTTGTTGATCGATTCTGTTTGTATTTTGCACGGTAGTGGAGTCAGGTTAGCGCGAAACAGTCGCGCCAACATCTTTCTCGGGTTAGCTTTTCCCCACGTCTGGCCCAGTCATCAGGGCTTAGCCTATTTTACTCGACTTTATATTTGACCTGATTTCGATCATGCAGTTCTCTACTAGTTGTGCGTTGTTGAGCGAGATTCCACTCCAGTGTCTTAGCCTTCAGTCCAGCAGGTAGGTTATTCGCTGTTTGAACAGCAATAACCAGGTCTCGTTCTTCTTTTGTACATTGTATGCTTTTTCGACAATCACCAGCGTTTATGAAAGGCCTGTTGACTACAACCATTGGTTTCACAGCTGGTTATCGTGTGAATTCACCTCCGCAATTACTATTTGTGGTCCTGACGACGGGAGTCTTTCCGATCAAAGTACTATTTTTTGGTGACGGGGGTTACCTCGGCATTGTTCTGCTAGACGTCTTTGTAATCCGCCCTTGTGTTGGATTGAATCATATATGTGGATTTGGCTTTACTACAGCCATAAGATATCTTCGCCTAGCCATTTATGGACAAACATAACAACATCTGGCTCCCATTCACTTCCATGCCATAGCCTCATTCGAGTTTAGGACGCCACGGCTATGTTTTGTTTTCACGGAAGCCACCTAATAAATTAAGAAATATTTGAAAGGTTAAAGAAGTAAACGTTATGCAGTTTTGTTGAACGGAGCGCCTCAACAACTGACAAAGTTGCCTGATATGTTTGCTGTGAGATAATATACATCCATTATGCAGCGTGAGGACGTGATTTTCCGAATGAAGGAGCTCAATGATAGCACGAACCGATTGCTGCTGCTGCGTGTTTAGTGTTGCGTGATCCTGTGAGCTTGAATATGTCATTTATAATACCACCGCCACTTTTCTCGTTGTTGACTGTTTCGAAATTGTCTTTGTTCTTTCCCTTGTTGCAGTATGTCTATGGTGATCCACTTGTGACGGAAGAAAGTTTGGGCCTCATTATTCACCTGTTAGACCGTGCCCTCAACACACCTTGTCGGAGAGACCTCAAAGGGCAAAAGTGCTCTGTCCCTGTAAGTGAATTCCTCCGGGCAGTGTTAGGTCCCTGTGGTTTTCTTTATTGTTTAAGCTATCTCAAGTAATGCACAAAGCATTACGAACGGCGTACATCGAACCATTTCATAAAATTGCCGCTAGGGTATCAAGGGTTTCAAATACAAATGGGAATGCCTTTGGAGATTGAATGCTTCCGTATGAGCAAAAACAAATTATCCGGTCTACGAAGGTAGACTCCCCCAAATAGAGGACAAACTAGTTATCCAGGGTGAATAGGATTTTCTAAGCGTTAAGTTGTGCTGCAATGCAAACATCAGTGTTCTGAAAAGAAGCCGACTGAATGTTCCTTAAAGCCAGTGATTTGGATCCCATCTAGTTTCGTTGATACGCTGCAAGGGGGCACCTAGGAGTATCGTTCAGCTGCAACACCCATTCGGTGCCCAGCTACGATGTCACCCAAAGGAAGCTCAGGGGCTGGGATCCTGCCAGGTTGCCGAAGCCTAGACAGGAGAAGTCGAGATACAGAGGTCGGATTCGAACTGCAGACCTTCCGGTCGGTAAATTCGCGCTCCAACCACTGAGCCATCTCGCCCGACGTAGGAATATGAAGTCAACTTATGAAGACAAGATTCATCTTGCCGACCGTATCGACTTATGAATTATATTACGGAGTGCCTCTACATGTGCATCAGTGTATGGGAATGTTGTTGGAGTTTATTTTATCAACCCATTCACTCCATGTCGATAAAAAACTGGAATGGACTGAACGTAACCGCATAAAGTGAACGTTTTGCCCTTGGAGGTCGTCTCCATCAGTGCCATAGGAGGTTTCTGCGAAAAGCCCGACTTTATTCAAGGTAGCATGATACAGGTATGTATGGACATGAGATTTTGATACTTGTTAGGTAGTTGAACAACCTAGAAGCTTTCCTCGAAAGCGACTGCTTGTCTTATGCCGTGATATGCAATCAAGCAACAGTCACGTTGTATAAATAATCTTACTTCTCCCATATAGGTTCGGCCTGAGTTGATGCAGGTGGACCAGCCAGAGCAGCAAACAGACCAGTACATGCGTGCTAAGGCGGACGATGAGCTTATGGAATGTGCAGACTCGTTGCACGATATGCTCGATGATGATCAAATCTCTGACGTTTTGGCCGGGCCGATGCGAACGTCAGATTATGATAGTGATGATGAACATGACAGTGCCTTAGATGCGCTTATGCGATTGGTCAGAGATGAAATGAAGGAATCTTGCAGCCCATCAACATCGGTGTCAGAGGGACCTTCTGCATTTCGGCCAACAGCTACTTCCAAAAAATCTTTCCTGCCACGTTGGGATCCCAGTTTGTTCAAGTGTCCTTACCCTCCTCGGAGCAGCCTGCAGGACAATTTGGGTTGCTGGTTGATTGTCGAACAGTTTCCTAGTCCGCATATCTCGCTGGCTCCGACGGTACTTGCGACTCAATTGAAACGGAGTCCAAACGTTGAACCTGTAATTAGTGTGATCCCCTCAGTCTCATCATCGATCACAGACAACAATTCTGGGTAGGTACATCACACGTACTGTTTTTTCAAACTCCACCAGTGTCCGTGTTTCTTTCCAAGCGTACTTTATCGAGTATACTTTATACTATACTATACTATATATATATAACGTTAATTTAGCGTTTTGCTGACGTAGTCGATGCGATGGTGGCTTCCTTTTGGCGCATAGCCTTAACTAAAGCCGTTGACCCACTGACTTGGCGGCAAAGCAAGTTCCTGATACCAGCATACCGCTCAACCAACAAGACTTAGAAATTGCGCTCATTATACCAGTTGTTTTCGAAGGTCTTTTGGTATCATAATAGAGCATCCCCGTATACCTCAGTGGGTTGAAGAGGTACACTATCCATGGTACATCAGTAAGATCTAAGCTTTTCACGATAAGACCAGAGGTTTCTTTGGGTCGTTTGCTGTCTCTGTGAGTGCCAGATGCACAGTTGCTTCGCCAGATCTCCAACGGGGACTTGATTGCGTGGCATCAGTTGTGGAGAACATCTGTAAGTTGCATTGTCTTGACAGCATGCACCGCATTGTTATCTGATTAGGTAGACGCTGTCCTCTACTCCTCCCTGAAAGACGTGAGATGTGCATGTTGTGAATCGGAAGAAGGATTGGAGAAGTTCAGGTGGTGTCGTTGCGGCCTTCTGTCCAGGATGGATTTCCGTGACTGATTGCGTCTGGCTGAGTTTGTTGCAAGATGTGGACATTGAACGATATCAATGGTGTCTTCAGTTTCTGTCCACATTGTTTGAACCAGTATTGGTAGATGTAGGCCCCTCGGAATGACTGTTTTATGCTGGAGTTCTAGACTTCTTCGCTGTCTTCTCTTCAGAAGATTTCGGTGTGAACATTCAATACAGTGTCAGCATCACAATTGTCGTCGCCTACGATGTTGACGATGTACTAAGGCTCATTGGGTTGAACAAGGCGACTCGCTGACTCGCGTCTGCACACTTGACTCAGAACTACGTGAGCAACAACAGCGGTCGTTTAGCGAGTAATTTTTATTTGTGGGGTCCGAATTGTATCAAACAGCTGATTGCTTATTCGGTCAACTCGTGAGTGGTGGGTTTTGTGCATCTCAACTAGCTATCGGTTCCCACGGGGAATCTAACAATCACTAATCCGGAACCTCAGATTTAACCGGGCTGTGATTGTTAATGTTGGAATCCAGAAGACCCACTAACGTGAAACCTTTCACGACTTACTGAGGGCACAGTGGGAAATGGAGAGGACTTGTTTTACTTCCTGTGTTGCTATATCGCACATTGATATCCGGGTTCTGTTATGCTCGGAGTAGCTCCGTAACTGAATTTGTCTTGACAATAGTGGCTCGCTTGCAGTAATTTTGGTGAGTGCTCCTGAACTGCATACGCACATTAACCCGGTTGCATGGCATGTTCTCTTAAGCTTCTCTTAGGATTCTTGCTTCTGTATCCCCATTTCGCTTCTACCCACCCCATAACAGTGTGCTCGTGGACAATATTTTGACGTTGCTAATCAAAGCGCATGCCCGTCTTTATTGGAGTCGTGTTTCCGGCTCTTCGGATGCAGTCCCAAAAATACTTATTGGGAATTCGTTCGTCGACCCCAATACCCTAGCGCCAACTCCCTCCGGAACCACTGGACCCTCAATAACGGATGACATCGTGATACTAGACCAGGTCCAAGTCAACAACTTTCTATTTAACCTCTCCCACTCCCCTGAGGAGGATGAAGCCGATGTAGTTAACGGTAAAACACTGCCGACCACCTCAGCCCATCCTCGTTGTACTGCTGTCCTTGGTGGGCACAACAATGTTATGCAGGTGACTGCCGTTTTCGGTAGTTCGAACAATATGGCGAGTGGAGAAGAGGAAGCACGTCAGTCTGCTGTGAGACTCACACGCAGTAACCTCACGGCAGAAAACCTGGCTAAGTTGGCACCAGAGTTGCGCTATTTTGCTGCTGGACCCCCTGCTTATCTGACAGCCGATGAGAAGCCTCCCCCGAAACCGAACACAATGGAGTCCTCCACTCTTGGTCAGTAGTTTGTACATTTTCCAGTGTTTTTTAAGTTTCATCTCAATTTTAGTTCAGTACTGTCTTGAAGCGTAATCGTATGAACGTTTCGCGTTTGCTGTCACTCCAAAACGAAAAATACGGGAGCTTTTATGGGACACGCCAATGAAGGTTTTGAGGATGCTTTCGCGCTGATACGCTTAGTGGTGGCGGTAATGCTACTCGAGACACCCCATTCATCGGTAAAATAGCCTCATTATAGTCATGTGATTTTTGTGGTTTTCACGCACATTATTTTTTTAGGAGGGAGATATTATGACTGCCAGACCTTTCATAGTATTTTGGCTGGTGTCAGACAGCTTACGGTGTTGTCTAAACTGCAACTGCCTGACCGTGCGCTAACGTGACATCAGTTTGGTTTGTAAGACTAGAGTGTACACTGCGGTTGTTACGTCTATCGTACCTGTGACCTGCAGGTGATCCTCGCAGGCTGTGTGCTTGACCACCGATGCTTCCGAATTACTGCGTGGGTGTGATGAGAATATCGGGGCAGTAGTCCTTTGGTATGTCAGATGGTTTTCAGGAAAGTCAACGTTTCCTCAATAGACCAGTCTGCCACACCATAGTTTATGCTGGTTAGATTATGTACTTCCCGTGCAAGAGGTCTGTTTGCCCCCGGGACGGGTTCGCTTAGCCATGTATCAAATGGAGACGACTCTGGGGTGATCATTCCATGGCGTGGCAATGAGGCATGAAAGTCCTCTCAAATCGATTCAGTCGCGTTGGCAATTGTCGTCCCCTCGGATGGGGACTCCAGGGCGAGACAAATGAATAGTTGTTGGCCTTGACAGTTATGACTGTCACGTAGCCAGTGACGGTCCTTCTCCAACACTATTGCGTTCGTTGCGTAACGCTCTCACTACGTCAATGAAACGGTAGAAGCTGGATCCACTGTATCTTGGTGCACGGTTTTTAGTTAAAAACTGTAGCACTTCTTTTCACTCTAGGTCCGCTCGCTCCGATATATCTTCTAACCGAAAGGCCGCCGGAACCACATGGTTTGTCTATTCTTGCATCCAGTCCGGTGTTTTTAAACCTTGCTATCATTGCGTGACATACAACGGAACTTACGGTACTTTTGCTTTTGAGGTTCACGCATTTTTCTGTGCGAGAAATCGGTCAAACCCTTGGGAAGTCATCACATACCCGCGACTTCTCAGTGAGTACCCTTAGAACCTGATTCTACTTTTACTCAATATTTGTTACGAGGTAGGATGGACCAGTTGGTTGGAGCGCGAATTTACTGGCCGGAAGGTCCGTGGTTCAAACCCGACCTTTACCTCTCGACTTCCCCTGTCTAGGCTTGGGCAACCTGGCAGTATCCCAGCCCTCGTTCCTCCCTAGTGTGGCATTGCAGCTAGGCACCGAAAGGGCGCTACAGCTGAACGTTTTTTTAATTTTTTTGTATTTGGTGCTTTTTGCGTATGGAAGTTCATCACGCGGCGCATACATTTTGAGGTGTCCACCACCGACCACCTCCAGCAAGAGCGACACAGCTGTACAGTTTCTCTTAGTGCAGACTAACAGATTTTCAGCGGTCAAACTTTAAAATTCCTTCCAACTTTCCGAGTACAGTACAGTACAGTACAGTCAAAAGTGCTATGCTCCTGTATTTAAGTGTGTGTCAGAAGAAAAGTGGGTGATTTTTGAGGGACATATCCGAGCAACTACCAGCCCATATATCATAGTATCACTTTTCAGTCTTTGCAGATTGGCTGGTCACTTGTTGACATGAATCGCTTAATCTTTCGTTCTTGCACCATCCTTTGTTTAGCTCCCGGTGAGACCGGCCTTCCCTGTCCAGACTTCAATGACGTATGCTTTGCTGAATTTGAAAAGAGGCAGTTGGAAGAGGAACACCAGTGTGCGGACTTCGGTGATGGCGCTTTCTGGATCGAACGACTGTTGGATAAAATTGCAAGGATCTCGCAGGGCAATGATGCAGCTATTCGTCTTTATCTAACGCGAGCTCGTCGGCCATTCGACCCAACCGTTCGGGTTCTTCGGCTTCAGCCAATGGACTCGTTTTCATCTTCAACAAAAAATGACATCCACGACGAGACAGTTGGACCGTTAACAGCAGCCATTATTTCTGCTGAGTCTGATGCTTCTTTGTTGAAAACCACAGTATCTATTAATGACAGGTCAGTGGAACCCGGTCGGAACAACTTTCCTCAGACCGCATTCACCTTATAGCTAAATCATTAGTACTCGTAAACTAGTTGTAGCAGGTTATGTCCTTCTTGCTTTTACCCAGTGTACTTTACCTGTTTTCTCTCAACATCGTTAAAGACAGTAATACTAGTGTGAGAACACCGTTGATGAACTGCTGTATTTTGCAATACCTAATTATGTTATTATTGGGCCTGATTTACAGTTCCTTGTTTCTGTGGGTTCTACCTACAACCCTATGCTGAGTGCCTGTCTCTGTAGCACGCACGTTTAGAGCGCTAAACTGAAACAGTGATAGTGTAACCTTTTCTCTTTTGTCGTACTTTTTCTCCACGTCCTAGTTCAGAACTTGTGCTCATTTTCACTTTTTTCATTCAGCAAAGCTTCGGTTCCTCCAAGCTCACCTAGTCGGACTACGCCTACACCCGGTGCTGTGACTGCAACGCGTGAAGAACGCAAAACGGCTGCTCTAGAGCGTCGCCATCGGTTGATGCAACAGATGGCTTCCAAGCAGCGAGCTTTCGCACAAGCGCATCTGAAGGAAATGGAGTTAATAAGTAAGCGGATTATCAGTCAGCTGGCAAATAACTCACTTGGTCTTTGTGTAGGAAGTCAAATAAATTATGTCCAACTTGAGTGAGTTTTCCTTGGACTTTAAGATTCAGACAATTACTCCTGACTATTCGAGATCCTCATGGAGCACCCGATCATTTTTTGCAAGTAACATGAATGGCTAGCTCTGAAAAATCAGTCCATAACACATTTCGTCCTGAATAGGACGGGTTAGGTGAATGTATCAGAATTCGAAAGACTGTTGTTCACTTTCAAAGCTTGGACTTGTAACGCCACCGTTAAAAAGTCACCAATTTTGCACACGGCGTATGGGAATTGCATTGGATTCTTCTCGGTGTGGCATGTTTGTCGAAAATCCTTAGAAATCTGCTTACCATGGTGTAGTTCCAGTGATGGGTCCCAGTCAGATTGAAGCATGCAGTATATTCAGCGCAATAAACTCATTTGCATACCAATTTGTTTTTGACGGTTGACTTCCCTGGAACCCAACTGGATCTCTTGTTTACGATGTTTTCAAGCAACTGAATGTGCCACACCCGGCCATTTCAAACTTCGGCTTCTATGCTATTAGAGATATCGCGATACATGTAGAAATTTAATACACTACTCATAAGGTCGACGGAAACTCTGGAACTGCGACTGCCTGATGAGTACAAAAAGGGTGAAACCGCTAATGGGCTGTCGATGAGTTTTAGCGACCTTATGAGTAGTGTATTACGTCTATACAACGTGTCGCGATATCTCGAATATCGTGCCAAATGAAACACGAAGCATCCTGAAATAGCACATTCGGTTGTCTAAAAACATCATTAACGAGTGATTCAGCTGGGTTCCAGGTGAGTCCTGTGTTTCAGTTATACACACGGTTAGCGCTTCCTGTTTTTCATCGTGCTTGTAGGTCAGCCAACGGATCAGAGCCAGGCTGTGATGGATAATGCAGCAAAAACGTACGAATGTGTCATTTGTCAGACGTCGGGTACGGTTGCTACGGATGACTTGGTTTTGCTGGACATGATGTGTGAATCCGGAAGTAAGTTCAGCTCTATAATGCCGTCATTCTCTTCACCTGTGACCGATACTGTGGTTGCATCCAGTCAAGTTAGCATAGTTATTTGTAGGCAGCTTTTCCCTAGTCATTAACCCATTCCAGTAAATACCACGAAAATTGGTGATATCCGTCTCATTTGCCTTTTATACATGCGTGGCTGTGTTCGCAAGCTAGATAATGGTCGACGGCAAAGAGTCCATTTCGAAGAGTTCATTTTGAGAAATTAATGCATACGGTTCTTGTTGATTCTGCGGTCCTATCACTGGATGACAGTGCCATATCATAATAGTACTGCGTCCGACTTTGGTAAAATCATTATGCTGCTCTGGTTCTGCGTCCATACTTCAGGATTATGGGATGTTCAAGAATGTCTCACGGTCCCATAGAAACTCTTGACATTTTCAGTGGAAATCTTACGTAGTAATCAGTCCCATAGCACCAACTTGACTGCTCCTTACCTGACGTAACACTTGGGTTGATCCGAGGGACCTCCTTCACTACGACCTCACCTGTGAAGTTTCATTTGGAAACTGGCGTGAACCCGACGTCTTCTTTATTTACTTGGTTATATGTCTCCACCATAATTCTCCACCTTTCACTGTCTTTTTTCACTGGTGCTATCTGATGTGTTAGTACTTTTCTGCATATTTTATTGCCACTTATTTAATTTACTGATGCCTACCTTCACGCTAAACTAATAGTGCCCGGTGAATGAACATGAGATTTGTAGGAACTGATTATGGATACTGCCCCACTACCGACCGACCTCATAGTCGTTTCGGTATTTTCCGTTTATTATGATGGTATGTATAATACGTACTACAAGTCTGAAAATCGGAACAGTTTTCGGCAATTCATTTTTCCTTCATTGTAGACCGAATGCTCGAATGCCAACAAGCACCTATCACGAATCATGTTGAGGTTGGGGTAGGGTTTCCTCATACATTTTCCTAAGCCATAGTTTGTGAGTAATCTTTCTTGTAACCCTGCTGTCGGGATATCTCCGGGGTAAAGCGACTGAGCTGCTGATACGAAGGTCCGTTGTCCGAGCCAAACCTTGACTTGTCGATTATCCTGGTCTATGTTTCAGCGAATTGACACTATCTGAACCCTTGTGCTCCGCTCAGGCTGTATGAAGGTTGTGCACTGAAAGGTTCCCACGTCTCAACAATCGACTACAACCCTAAGAAAGCATATAAGCTGAGGGCCCACCAGATTGCCGAGGACCGAACAACGGCGGTGGATAAACTGGGATAGGTTTGAATCAAGACCTTTCAATCAGGTTCTGATGTTTCAAACTCCGAGCCATGTTGGCTTCTTTCCAAAAAATTATCATGACATTTGAGCTTTTGCACCTCTGGAATGCTCGGTTTAGTACGTTATAGCACGGAGCTAGAGGGCTAATAGCGTTCCGAAATTCATTGTTTGGGGTGTATCCCACTTTGACTTTTCTACCACAGATTAGAGGAAGGCCAGTTTTGCCAGACTTTCGGATACTTATTCCACAGTGTGCAAACAGTCCGCTAGGTAATCACTAGTGAATATCTTTTTCAGTGTTCCGGTTGGCGAACACATCGCATGGGTTGATAAGCACATCAGTGCACCTTCCAAGAGCATCTATTTCGATAGCGCAAATGCGCCCCTTCCCCGTGTGAGTGGGGTTGCGTTCGGTATCCACCATTGTTTACTTATCCTCGTCGCGGTGATCATTTCGGGTTCAGATAACTTGATCGTAAAGCAATCTTCTTACAAATTTCGTTTCCGTCGGGATAATACTTGACCAATTCTTTTGCAGCATCCCTGCACATACGCGAAACACCTTTACTGCCCGAACTTCACAGCAATCACCAACTGCAAGCCTCTGGACTATCTGCTGAACGTTTGCTTGGACCAGACTCTTCTTGGCTAGTCCCAACCAGACCTCCAGATAATTTGGCTGAACCAATGTCCGGCCTATTGTCTTCAACCCGGTCAGACTTACCACCTGCAAGCAGCAGCAGCCAGGCGCCAACAGGAACTGTTGGTGTCTCCGTATTGTCTACCACGTTTGAACCTGATGGGTCCACACAAAACCCTTGGCAACAGTCGATTTCCCCCGCTGGTACACCTTCCTTGCAAATTTCAACATCCGTCCCTCCCTCCCCATCACCTAGTCACTGGCTACCTTCTGTGGTAGGCCCTACGACGTTACAGTCCCCTGCACCTCCTGCCTCTACTGGAGTAGGTGCTCTGGGTGCCATGTCCACTGCCACTTGCACTGCTCCACCTTGTTATGTGGAAGCGCGACGTTGGTGGAGCTTAGCCTTACCTGCAGTGATTGGAAAGAACCTTCCACTCCTACGACCTGGCCTCATCCTACAGACTTGTGGTCATGTGGTTCACCGAGAGTGCTTCCAGCGATATCGATCTCAAGTGAGTTAATTTTCGCTACCTCCAGTACCCACACCCATAACATCATCAATGTTCCATGTTCTGATACAAATATTATAAGTTCATTGAAGACGGGGTACACGAATAGTCGAATCGCCCGACCGAATATCTGTGATTCCCACTCCGTCTTACTTGGCAGCATTTTCAGGTGTGGTGAGGGAAAACACGAGTGTCCTCTTAAGTCAAGTCAGATGACGCATGCATCAATAAATCTTCAGTATTCGAAACAGGCAATGTGATCCCTAGAACCATCTCTGTCTAGTCCAAGTGAATTGCCGGGTAATTTTAGTCGCACTAGAGGAATCCGTCTTAGCGACGGGAGAGGAGTAAAATATGCTATCTGCTTATGGCCGTTGACTTCATGCAACCCTATTTTTTGGACCGCGTTCGGTCCCTGCCACAGCATTAGATTATTCAACTTCTCGATTGCGCTATCCAGATTTTCTTATCAATATTTGGTAAACCATAAGGAAGTATTGTTTTGACTTGAACTTATTCTCAGACTTAGAAGAACGGAATGATTGCGGACCAATTATAAGACAGTCAGTCAATTATAAGTCAGTCGTGCCAAATAAAATTTTAGCTCGGGATGGACTGGGACGATTCTGTCTTCGGCTAACCTTTGAGACAACCGGAAGAGCTCATTACTAACGCGTTACCTCAAACACGGTTCTTCCTATGAGTGGCATGATAGCTGGGCACCATAATGGTGTTACAGCTGGACGACTATTGCTGAGTTTAAACTCTTGTGATACATGCACGATGACCCCGCCTGATCTGTCGGTTCATTCCAAATCTTCTGGTTAAGTCGTGAAATTGAGTAGACGAATCGCTTGATGAAGGCAACCGTACTTCAATGGTTGCATTGATTCGCTATTGGTATTTGAGCTGGAACGAACCAGTGTGAAATTGCCGCACGCCACTTCGATTGAATTCATACTCACTAGGTCTCATCAGAGAGACGCCGAAACGCATTTCCCGTTGGGTTTCCCAAAACCGTTGGGGGTTGGATGGCTCGGTGATCTGAATATGAATTTACCGGCCACAGGCTCCGTGCTTCGAACCCAACCCCCACTTCTCGACTCCGTTTGTCTAGGCTTTAACAACCTGGTAATATTCCCATCCCTCGTGCTTCCTTCTGGTGGCATGGCAGTTAGGCACCGAAAGGGTGCTACAAATGAACGATTTTTTAATTTGCACATGAATGTCTGTCGCCATGTGTCTTAATCTTAGTTCTCATGTCAGCATAAAAGTGACCCTTGAATTTCTTAACAAGGCTGGTCGCTTAATCGGTACCCAGCGGATAATCTCACAGTACGTTACATGAGCGTATTGTTTTCTTATCATCGTTGCGCTGGTCACGTGATGACCCAAGCTTGCCCAGTCCATTTCAGTGGACTATTCATCGTGTGTTTTTTTTTGGATCCATTTCTTTCTAGAAAATCTTTGACCAATTGTTTGTGCAGTTTTATCCTAATGCGTTTCTACTTCTCACACTTTTTACTGTGCCTATCTTCAGAGCGCCACCCGAACCCGTTTCAGTGGAAATCGCACATGGATTTCCTGTCCGCTATGCCGACGGGATGTACACCATTTGTTGCCGCTTGTTTCCGCGCCCCGTATAGACAAAGACAAGCTCCTCAATTCGCGTACTCCAGATGAGCACATTACGACCCTCGAAAACTCGCTTGTATGTTTGCAGTTGTCCTTTTCTCCCCATTATTTTCCGATGTTTATCCATGTCTAACATGAAAGTCGTCTCAAGGCTCCGATAACCTACCTAGCATAATATCTAAGAAGTGTCGTTTGAGATGCGGTGGCTTCAAACTCAAACACCTCTCATTGTTTGCTTGTTGTGTTCAGAGTTTATTCTTTTAACCATTATTCACGAATCGCCTCCAGGTGATGCGGCAGTCGGTTTTTCCATTGAGTCTTTAGGGTCTAATGGGATTGTCATCTCAAAAGGGTTTGTTCCCGCTGTCCTGTTCATACCAGGATCAGCTACCCAGTAGAACTGGAACTGACGGGTTTCGAATGTACTTAGGTATATAAGGAGTTTCGTCTTTACTAGACCGCATCAATTGTTCGACGAAGGATCTTTCGTGATTCTGTTTGGCACCCGTGACTTCAAGATAACGTGTTGGAAACCTACATGATTTGACGGGTTAAATTTTTATTTACAGGATAAGGTGTGCACAAACCAGCTATCGACTTATCAAAGCTTTCATCAATTCGCTTGTTGTCTATCGTCGCAAATGACCTGTTACTACCAAACCCGGGTTCCCTTAAGTTAAACGGATGGTATATAGTGAAAAATCAAGAAATCTAGCATGCTCCTTGGTATGTTGGTTCAGATTATAAGGTGTATAGTAACCATCGCGTGTTATCCAAGCTTTCTTTTCTCAGCCTTTTTTCCTAAGCAGAAAAATATTATTAGCGGCCGACGTATTTTACTGACTGCAGCGCCGTTATACATACTCGGACAACTTTGGTGTTAGCCTCAGGTCATCCAGGCATTTGAGTTACTGCATGTGCTTTCCCACTTCGTCGCATCCATGTTTCCTTTTGCAATAGGTATACTGGGTCTATCGTTTCACAAAAAATATGGTACCTAAAACTGCCTTTTATTCGTGCCTTCGAAAACAGGATAATAGGTTATTTGTACCGCTGAGCAATAGCGAAAAAATGCCCGGTTGATTTTCTTGACAAAATGGTGAATTTCAGCCACTACACATTTATCGGAAATGACTCATGTATGTGGGATTTTAAATCAGAAAGAATTCCAGGGAACGCTTGTTCATCGACATACCTCCCTCCCAATGGTATTTCAACCCATTTTCAAAGCTCGAGATCTAACCAAAGTTCACGTGCAGTCACTTGTTTCTATTCACTCCGGTTGATTTCTTGACAAAATGGTGAATTTCAGCCACTACACATTTATCGGAAATGACTCATGTATGTGGGATTTTAAATCAGAAAGAATTCCAGGGAACGCTTGTTCATCGACATACCTCCCTCCCAATGGTATTTCAACCCATTTTCAAAGCTCGAGATCTAACCAAAGTTCACGTGCAGTCACTTGTTTCTATTCACTCCACACAATTCCCGTTTTGATAGAACACCCGAGGGGTCAATCCAAATGCGATGACATCTTCCAGAAGCTAGTTCTAGAGGAATACAGCTCCGTCTCCAACGTGTCTTCCGACCTGAAGCATAGCGATAGGCTTATTCTGTAATAATACCAGTGTGTTTCTAGCGTACAGTCGAAGGCATACCTAGAAAAGCATTCGTCGATAGAGGTCAGTTTTTCCAAAGTCTGCTTACTTTAGTAGCAGTACTGTATCTTAATTGGATACGCAAACCTGCGAAATCGTGCACTCATTTTCCAATTTGTCAATTTAGTAACTGAGACGGCATCCTGCGAGGTTTGGAAAATCCTCTAAATAAGTATACGATGCGATTTATTTTGCTATGTTTTTGGTGGGGAGTCTTAGAGGCTCTAAAGCATCCTGATTTCCTCTCTGTCGGTGTTTTAAGTTCAATGTACTGGTCACGAGATGATCATAAATCATGTGTCCGGTGCCCGCCATCTGCGATTTTAGTCATGTGCTAGTCTAGCTGTACTGCTCCGCTGTTCTCGCGTGATTGCAGCTGGCTTCTTAGAATGGTATGGAGGTGCAATACCTATGAGTTTGGAGAGACACATCTCCACAAGGCTATATGCACTGCGTGTGAGACCTAGGTACCTACACGAATGTTGCACTTGTTGTTACCTTGAGATGTAGTC
Organism: Opisthorchis viverrini; assembly: GCF_000715545.1. Lineage (NCBI taxonomy): Eukaryota > Metazoa > Platyhelminthes > Trematoda > Opisthorchiida > Opisthorchiidae > Opisthorchis > Opisthorchis viverrini. The sequence continues at coordinate 231,607 of NW_008752040.1, read as the reverse complement.
GTTACATATTGTTGACAACTATCAGGAAAATAAACTTTTTCACCTTCCTTTCTGTACTGTAGTAAAATTAGTTTTATTCCGATTATGATTTACTTGTTGTCTAACCAACTAACCTATTGTTTCTCCGCAGTTGAATTTAGAAGCTGAAGGACGGAGCATTTGGGAAGATCTCAACGGAGCGGAAGACGAAACTACTGTCCAGCGTCGCACCCTGATGTCCCAACTTCTTGGAGAGCAATTCGAAGCAACTATCTTGCTCAGGTTCGTTTTTGAACCTGTCTGTGTTCCTCTCCTTTAAGGTTATTTATCCACTGTGTTTGTGTCTTTCCTTTGAGTAAGCCTATTCACACTCTCACAAGCTATGGTTCTTAGACAACAGGCCATACTGTAGCCTGGTGCCCACTCCTATTCCGATTCAGGGATATATGTGTCTCAAATTAGCAAACGCGACCCAAGCCTTGCAGATACATGCATTGACCTCATCTGTCACACTACAGCTGGAATGACTACGACTTCCGAGACACGAAAAGCGCTCCAGCAAAACATCTCACTTTAGACAGCCGTTTCTTTGTGACACAGGACAGATGTGATTTCTATATCAACTGCGACGGCCGATGCCATAGGTCAGTCTGACGCGCAATCAAGACTGATGGATCCTTAGCGCGCTGTTCTTTGAAGATGCGTTCTCTCTTTCTGAGATTGGTGTCCAGCGGGGTACACCACACAACTTTCGTACAGTTTCATTTCGAGCTTCCCGAATTAATCGTATGAGGGGATGGGTATGCAGATACGATTTTTAACCCAATATGGACAACTGGATAGAGGAACTCATTCGCACGTATTCCAGACACCTTTGGCCGTCCATTCCCATCTGAAAATAGAGTTTTGGCTAGGGTCTGTACCAGAAACCGACTTCCTGTTTACTTCACAGATCCGATTAGTAGACAATGTCGTATACTCTTAGTAGACACGTACAGTAAATGACGGGAAGTATTTCCTCATGTGGTGCATCGCTTCGCGCGCCACCATTCTACAAAATGTGGAGCTATGGAAATCTTATCCTGCGACGATGACAGAGTATTTACCTCCACCAAATTCTTCGCTTTCTGTGAACAGAACGGTATCCAGCATAATTGGACACCGCCATCGCATTCACGGTCCAGCCGCTTTGTGAAACAACTTTTGGACATTTTCAAAAGGGCGGTGTTGAAAATCCGAGGGGAGGGACTACATTAGAAATCATCAAAATGTTTCTGCTGGTCTTCGAGGCAACATCAACTCCCGACGTGCCTGACAATAGTTTCCCGGCAAGAGTGTGGTGGATCAGAAAATCCACCTACCTGTTGATGTCCAGGTTCACTTGGACCAACCTCTTAAAATGCCCTTATGGAACTCCAATTTAACCGTCATCATCGTGTTGTTAATCCTGCCTTTTTTCATCTGTTCACTGTGTTAGCAAAGTAGTACCGAAGTGTTTTCGGGAAGGGGACGCAAGCCCATAGTGTTCGTTGCACTGGACATGTAACGTAGGGAGTAGAAATACATTCTTCCATTTTGATGTGTCATGCCAACCGGTTGCGCATTTGGGTTCTCTCTGTGGCATATGCACATAACCCAGTTTTGCCACTTGATTTCCTGTTGAATACCTCAACTTCAATCAACTGGAAAAAGTTTGGAACCGATTGAGAAGTCATCGTTTCCAATTCGTTCTAGATGCTCCAACCCTTCAATCAATGGAAAAAAGTTGGAACCGATTGAGAAGTCATCGTTTCCAATTCGTTCTAGATGCTCCAACCGGTGGTAAACCTAGATGGACTGATCGTATTCAAGCTCTTTCCCGCAGTGTACTGTATTGTGAGAGTGCAGCTGGTGCATAGTTTGAGATCCATCCTTGACCCTTTGCTGGAGTGTCAGGAGTTTATTTAGAGGGTTCTTTTTTCCCGTAACTGCTTTTGTCCGTCTTTTTCAAACGGTCGCGCAAACTCGAAATTCCAGGGCACATTCGGGTGCCAACTTCTGATTCCTAATTTCACTATATTCTTGCCTTCCAGATCTCAACTAGAGTGTGAGCTCTCCGTTCTAATGAGTTGTCCTTCGCAATATTCAATCGTCTCACGTCGTTGTTCGTGGCGTAAGTTCTTACGTTGTCCCTGTACATAGGTTTTCTCATCAGCGTGACTGTTGTTCCCTGGCATTCAACACGCCCTCTCTCGTTGTACGATATCTCGGATATCGTCCTACCTGAAACCTGAGACGACCTTTGTGTAACACGATCAGCCGAAAAATATCATAGACGAATCAAATTGGTGTGCAGATGGGTGTAGTTAGCGGATTTGACAAAATGTATTCAAGCAGCACATTGGGTTGACGAAAATTCAGGAATTGGGCCTACCTGATGAGCTTGGGGAAGTACGAAACTACTTGTGAACTGCCGAAGTGTCTCCGGTTACCTTGTGACTGGTCTTCTTAAAAAAAAGTATGGATTTTTTTCTTGACGACTCTGTGCTTCGGTTCCGTTACTCACAGCTTCTTTAAACGAAATTCTAGGCTCGATTTCGTGTGCTCCGTCTCACATACCACTGATATTCTCGAATATTTTTACCGCACTTATTGGAAACACTTACAATGCTTCCCATGTATACTTCCGCTTACAATGAACAGTACGTCCGGATATTGTCTGGACGATACCTGTGACAGAATGGATATTGGTCATAATTGTCTCCTTTTTTCGGTCCTTCAGGTGAATTCCTCTCCTACCTTCGACAAATTTACAGGCGCTCCACAGACATGCAGGCTGTTCTTCGTTCTTTGACCTCGACAACAGTTCCACATTTAAATGATTCCGAATCTGGCATGTGAGTTTCTACGTCGTTTTCGAAGTTCTTTCTGTTATTTTCTTTCCTGTTGGCGTCAACATTTTCGGAACCAACCGCACTACTGTATGGAGGTGGCCACATACCTCTGTGGTCTTTCTGGTTCGTAGTGTGATTTCTGCTGTTCTTATGGTGACCATTCCATATTTCAATGATCACTCACATAAAATGTCTAATAAATGTCTGCAAATGCGAAACTTCACCAAAGTACACCGTAGTATGCTTGTTGTGTACGTGCACAACATTCATAAGGCATGAACTCGACTGAGAGGGTGATGACACCGTTTGTTAACTGGCTGCCCGACCCATCAGCTTAATTCACAAGACCAAACTTGACAAATGCCCTTTTCGGGAATCTTCCTTGAACAGTTCTCCCCTGTAACAACCCCTACAGTTATTTCTTGGGGTGGTGTCTTCAACGAGGTACCTTTTCTAGCTTTATCAACGTGCCAGAGAGTTTTCATGAAAGACACTTAGGACTTTACCTGAACAAACATTCGATCACAGAATAAAACTAGGTCAATATATCTATTAACTGACGTTCTAACAAGCTTAATTTAGTGCTGCGTCTGAATGTCAACCCGTGTTTAGCTGGTTGGTGGTGAGGATTTCTTGCATCACCGACCGTCTGTACGACCATATAACGTAAGTATACCCTGTTTTTCGATAGTTTTTTTTTCTGATCTCCACTGCTAGCCGTGTTGAATGTGAAGTCATACCTTTATTTTTTTCTTTTCAAAACAGACCTCCAGTACCCATCTTTGCTCTCTGTCAAGATCCCGCAGACATTCTTCTCACCCTGTTACCTCACGTTTGGCCGCGTGAAGGTGAGTTGGCTGCTTAAGCATTTATGTGATTTCATTGTTGTTGTGTCTTGCCGAACGGTAGTGCAACTCTGTATCGGTCCCCTGGCTTCCTGCTCCACCCACTATGGTATTTCGAAAGACATCGTAGTCCTTTATGGAAACAAAGGAAAATTATTACAATTGTATTTATAGGGTAGTCACAGTGTTCCACGAAGTCGTGCCAGAATCTCCGTGAGGGGGTGAGGAGCGTCAAAGATGCTCGACTCGGATCGGCTGGCATTCTGACCAATCAGGGCTTACCTTCGTTTGATCCATGTCCTGCACGTGACATCCGTCCAAGTGATGCGATGTTCGGTTATTAGGGACGGCTGGCCTCCGGACATTTTTGTAGCAAGGAACGATTCACTCTCTACGTACATGCTGCTCATGTACACGATGCGTTTGTTCTTATCCTTATGTATTTGGGTGCACATCCGGTAAAGTCGTCCTTTAATGTTCGGACGATCTTTTTTTCAAAGTTTGGGTAATGCTGCTTTCTTAATAGGAGTGGTTGATATACACGGACCACACCTGCATTGATCTCTGATTCTACAACTTATAGCAGATGGGTTGACCACCAAACTACTGACAGTCGATGAAGTCCTCATATGGTCGCACACAAACAAGATAAACGCGAAAACGATGGACACATTGCCAAATTTCTCAATAGGCTGCAGTATTCTGCAGCCTTCTTGGGGCTCACGAACAACCTCGGGAGTAGTGTTCTTCCGTCAGGAAAATATACTGCGGTATGTCGAATGTCTTGTCAACTGAAATATAAGGCGGCCTATGTGCAGCAGACTCAGTTGAACACTACCATAAACGAGAAGCCCACCCAGGATACAGTAAGGACCCCGTCAACAGCAACTTAGTTTGAAACTGAGTGTGTTTCGTCAATCGAGTTATCGAATTGTTTTATAAAAGGGAGTGAACACCATTTAACTCGTTTGCTCAGTAAATTGTTTCAAACGGTGAGCTTAAAATGGTCTCGAATAAATCCCTCTTTTATAATGTTCGCTCACCTGAATGTGCATAACCATGCCTGTTATAGGTTTTAATGGATTGGTGTACAAAATGTCGAACTGTTTTCCCTTATAAGTAATGTTGGGAGACCCGTTGTTTTCACCAATCTTTCCATACTACTATAAGGAAGGGGTATGCTCTTGAGCACCTCTCATCTTACTTCACCGCACAGATGACTTCGGTTACTGTTGTTTCAGAGTCTGTTGGACTAAGGCTGGCGTTTTGGTCCACCTACCATTCAAACTACATATCCAGTCATAAGTGTTGACCATTACTAGTCCACATTTCAGGCGATACGGCACATTTTAGAAATGGAAGAAGTAAACTTGTTGGAGTTAGGCCAATCAGCTTGTGGTTCCTTCCCGAATTTTCGCTCGTTAACTTCCTTATTGGTCCTGATAAATGTACTGCAAGTTTTGTTTCATCATATTTTCTAGACTTAACCTTTCGTTGACCCCTTTTATAATGCCTTCGTTCGGTATAGCTACGACGCGCGTTTGTAGCGTAACCAACTGCACTCTACTGTACCTTTTTCAGACATGTTCCTCACTCTGGTAGCTGCAACATTCTCCTTGGCGTATATTCGCGCTCTAATTAGTGCGCTGCTGAATACTTCCGGTCTCGCGAACACCTCTGATGTTTCATTCGAGGCACAATTGACGACAGCCGAGGTTTTCGCTTCCAAAGTGAGTTTGCTCATCGGTTTTCTTCCACAGCTGCGCTTTGTCACACCAGTTCGAGTGTTCTGGTAGCATTTTTAATTTGGATCTATTTACTCTCTGTATCAGTTCTTGGAATGTACTAGTTGCTGGGCTCTGCTAATAACGAATCGAAATGCACTCCGGAACTTTCCTCAGTTGTGTCGTTTGGAGAGGTGCATATTTCGGCCCACATCCCGATGCTGTTCGATAAATTCTTCAATCGACTTGTCATGAATGTTGGACTTGGGCATCATCACCGAAAGCTCCAGACGGTTGGAGGCTGAACACCTATATGTACAAAATGTATCTTGTTTCAGGTCCGTTGCTAATGCTGCTAAACTTGTTTAAAAAGACTCCTACATTTGTCTCAGATTCTTACCAACAGTACGAGTATATGTGTTTTCCACGTCATCAGCCTAAGTATATCTTTTCGCTCTTCTTCACCGTCACCAGCTTTCTGTTCGGTTCAGTTCAGATGATCTGTTGAATGAACCTATAACTATCAAATGTTTACCTTAATTATCATCGACAGCATGACACCACTGTTCAACAGTGATGCTTCGCTGCCGTACAAAAGGCCTAACAGTGGTGAGATTCGAAGCCACGCTCTTTCGGACTGCTGCCTAAAGCCAACGCCTTAGAGCGCTCGGCCACACTGCCACTCAAATGTTTATGATCTTAAGGCTGAGGAAGTTCATCTTTATAGACCCTACCAGCGTTGCAATCTGATTGGTTCGCTGTATTCGGTGCTTAATGATTTTAAGGATATTTTTAGCCTGTAGGCCAAATGAATATGATGAGCTCCTGTACGCTGGGTAACTCGCATCTCTCTACAGCCAGGGATACTTCGACATAGGCTTCTATAGGATTTACGGTATTCACTGTTTTCCGTCGCTACTTCCCGACGGAACATTGAAAACTGACCCCATAACTAACTGTCAGTTGTTTTAGGTTCTCTTCCGAAATAGGCTACGACTTTCGTACAGTTCGATATCAAGTTGTAGCAAGCTTCGGGACCCCGTTGCATTTCCATCTCATCACTCGCTAGCCAGCTAACCGAACTCTATAATCCCACCATTAGTCAGTGTTTTGCGTTAGCATCTCCACTGTTACTTTCGTCCCTTCCAGCTGCTTTTAATTCGTTTATGATGAAGTTGTCCTCGAGAAACACGGCTGTCCTCAAAAAATGTTCATATTCAGCTTGGGCTAATTAATACATATCAGTGCTTGAGAACGTTCCCCTAGGCTCGAAACGGTGTATGGTCCTGTTGGAGTGCCATGCAGACCGTAGTTACTTTCTACAACCTTTTATTGACTCAGAACTGATCCATGAACTTACCGCGCTATTGTCAGTTTACTTTCTAATACATTGGACTGTTTCTTATGCGATATACAGCTGTCTAGTCCAGTTGCGGAACATGGACAGCATATCTTACGACATATGCGGAGTATACAGTCTCTCATCGCGTCCGAGGACCGGGATGCGAACGAAGTGAACGAATCGGTGAAACGTCAGTTTGTCCTTCGGAACGCTGCTAGACTACCAGAAGTCGGTGGTAGTGTGATCACCCTGGACCAGGCGCAGTTTGAATTACATGTGGTGTTGAGAATGCTACCTTTCTTGCGTTTAGCTGGACTATGTCGAGCTCGTTGGCAGTCTATCGATGACGACCAAAAACCTCATGATCGCCGTTCATCACAGCTACTCCCTACAGGTTTGCCGTTCGTCAACCAGCTATCAACACATTTAGGTGAAGCGCCCGGATCTCCCCAATCATCGACAGCTGCGACGACTCCCCCATACCCTCAAATATCCGCTGAAGTAAGTCTACCATTCAGTGTTATTACTGTCCTATTGACTTTCGTTTACCCATTAGCTACTTATCTTGGTGTCACATATTTTCGTATGAAAAATGGATGTTGTGTTATACTGAATTTATTGTTGCGTTCGATTTGCGAAAACAGTGGTGCACTGTACACATTGAAAATGACCTTGGGCTTAGATCACCCGATAATTCTACTGCACCTATCTATTTAGGCGCGTTGCCCTGGCAACAATCTAATACGTGAATAATACTTCCTAGATAGACTGGATCCTCTCACTCCTCAATCAGCACCACCTGTAGCAGAACATAGTTGTTCCGTCATTCCCTAAACACCCCCCAGTAGTTGAAAACGTCCGCTGCCCGACATTGTTCACTCACAGTAGGAGCAATATAACCGATTTTTCCAAAATTAATTGTAGAGACGTTTGTTTGCTGAAGAGCATTCAAATTTGTGAAATGAGTTCACTTTCTAAACTTCCTAAACCCGTGTTACCATCTGTGTGGGTTGATAAAACTCTGTATCGCGTCAAACTGAAGCTCGTACGCGATTGTGGACTGGCATGACAGCTCTAAGAAATAATTATTTTTGATCGCGTACGTAAAACACTTGTTCAGTGTGTAGCTGCCGTTCAGCACAAGAAAGTACGAGGGCCGCCAGGGTGTCCAGTCCTATACAGAAACAATCAAAAAAGCCAGGATTTGAACCACGGATGTTCCGGCCAGTAGTTTCGCACATCAGCCTCAACGCAGTGGATGATTTTGGGTTGAACATTTTCCAAGTGTTATCTTAGTGGCTTCTCAATCCGGACAAATTACATTGTTTGGTAGCTACCTATCGAATCCGGTTAGCGTATGGTTAAGTGATCTCAACTAGCGACTTCTTGAATACCGGTAGAGGCAACAAGTTGTGACGGACACTAGGTGCACCTTTTACGTCTCGTTGTTTGTAGCTCAGTTCCACTTGCGATCTCCTTCGTGCTAATGTTGCAAACATGGTCTTCGTAATGTGACCTTAAAAGTGATTGAACTTGAATTATAATCATTTTAGTTTTTTTCAGAATTCCTATCTCATATTTTATGGGGTTCTCTTACTTACCTATTTAGATTGCGATATTGTTTGAACTGAGTGAACTGCTTGGGTGAAAGAGGATTCTGTTGAAAGTGTGTGAGGAACCGAGCTAGAACTAAACTAAAAAGCCATAACGGGTATTACCAAATACCATTTGGCTAACCAGATGAAAAAAATCAGGAATTCTCCTCTTTAACAACAATCCAAGCTTCTAAAGGTTAGAGGTATGAAGTTCGGGTCCCGTGATGTCGAATATCACTGAATGTGTTATTTAAAGATTAATTTCTGTGTAATACTACTTTTCCCTACAAAGCACTGATGTCGAACCATATGGATCACCTTCCAGGCGAGACCGAAAGAATTGGTGGCTTTTCTTCACTGTGGTAGTCTCTTTACCCCGTGGGCATATGTTTAGTTGCAGTATACTTCAATCGTCAGGCCAACTTGAGAAATAATTGGTTTTTGTGAGAAGGTGGCTCTCATACTGAATAGGTTACAACCGTCCAGTGCATCTATGGAACATCTACTCTAATTCACTTTATTGGGAATAGTGTTTTCATTGTTTTCATTAACCGCGTGTGCCCGCTGCTTGATGGCATAGCGTGATGGTCTTCAGAGTTCCGGTTACTCAGCCGTTGGATGTTAGGGCAGGAGGGACGCCGAGGCAGTTTTTTTTCTGCTCACCTCATTTCAGACGCTTTCGCTGACAGCATTGATAGATCTTTGATGGCAAATTTCCAGACTAGGTTAACATGACTAGGCGACAAAACTCTGAGTCGAATCTTGTAAGTTCTCACGCACTGAGTACGCACAGTAGTTTGCATTCGTATCATGCACGCGGTTGTCAACGCGGCTAGTGGATCACATTTTTAATATACAGTCAGAACTTCTGTTCGATTATCAACAAATTTGCCCATCAATACGCACTCTGGTGAGATGCACCAACTTGTTTATACGCTCTTGTTGTCTTGGAATGCCTTGTTGTTCTTCGTCTTTGTTTTCAGCAACGTCTGCTGGAATTCAGTGACCTTTGTCGTCTTCTAACCCTCGACTGCGGAGACACGGCCGTAATCAGTGTATCAGTTGTTGCTGAACTTGCCTCATCCCGTTCTGGTCTTACGTTACCCACTACCTCTAACCCATTGTACATCTTGATGGATCGGTGGTTTGGTCAGTTCTCCGGCCCTCTGGATTCCGATGTACTGACCGAGGTTTCATCTCCTACCGAGTTGGTTCGCACCAGTGGCATCGAGATGTTGAAACCAGTAATCGTGACCAGCACATGTAGAACGGCTAACCGGAACCTAGTGTGGGCACGAAACCTCCGGGTGAGTCTTTTTTTATGTCTTCATAATATTCCTAACTTTTGAGGTAGTTCATGAATTTGTCCCGGACGTTGGGACTGTACTCCATTGTGTTGCCTGATCTTACAAGGTGCACACTATGGAGCTGTCTCACCTCACACTCCAAGAGTATTCTAGTGTACACCCAAGCACATTCCCTCTCGTTGTAAGGCCAGCCTTCGTCTCTTGAAAAACGTGACGATAAGCGAGGGTTATGTTAGTAACTAAAAAAACAATTTCTTATCGTAGCTGATTTGCTGAAATCCCAGACTTATTCCGTGTATGTAATCTTCCCAACCTAAACATCATATAAATAGTCCTCTTCATATATTGCAGCGTTCTTCAGCCGATCCTTTTTTATAATTGTTTATTGCATTAGTGACTTCCGGCTTCAACTTGATGTCATCCCTAGTTGTCAACCCTTTGTTCAGTTAATTTTCGGTTCCCCTTCTCACTCTTTAAAACTCATCAGCTTAAATTTCGTAAAACCAGTAAAACAATACGTGCATTTGGCGAACTGTCACTCATCTGTGAATCACTTGTGTGGTAACGGTAGACTGGACTAAATCCCTTGTTTACGATATTCTCCACCTAAATGTGCTGGTGAGGAGTTTTCAGTCATCTTACGCGTAGTGCTTAATGTCAAAAATATAAGTTCATATCGGATTCGACTAGTCCCTTTGTTGGTAGCTTTCGCAGCTGCCGTCTCTCCGACTTTCCTGAAGCCTTCCCCCCTCCGTAGATGTCTATAAGTGGGTCGTGTGTTCTATTGGATTGACCACAACACACTGGGCTTTTCTGTGCTTCACTTTCTAGCTTCCGTTTTGTCGTGTGCCTCGTGCCTTGTCATGATTTCCGCGTATCCTACGCTAACGATCCCCACAATCCATGTTTTCCAGAATCCGTATCGACCCACTCCACCCAAATTTAGCTAACTTTTTCCGGAACGATTACGTCCTAAAGAACAATATTTCATGTCATCTAACTGATTAAATAGGCTAGATTATTGGTGTTTTTGACTGGTGGTGGTAGTCAGACGCACAGTATAGATGGTGGATGGGATGAGATCACACGTGTTGTTGGTATTGTGCGAAGTTTAGTGTCGGATATGATGGTAACTACAGTATAACGAAAGACGCAAAGTCCGTGCGAGATGTATGATGTTATGGCGAATGGTTGTGTCGTGAAACTAAACGATATCCCTAACTGATTCGAACGTTATTCATTTGGCCACTCCTCATGGGCACTGTTTACGTTCATTCCGTATGCGTGAATATACAGCAGAATAGCCTTCCTCACCAAGCATAATTGCAGCAGGATATAGCAAACGTTGCTGAAGTCGAAGTCACCCTTTGTAATCGATTGTTTCCGGGCGAATTGAGGTTTATCGACAGAACTACCCAATCATTTGCTTTGTCTACGACAATCTTTACTTTCCGGCTCCTGTGATAAGCTGAGTCGGCGGAAACCTAACGTTCTCATGGGACGAATACTGCTTGTGGGAATGTACCCATAATTTTTATTCGTATGAGTAAATAGAATCGCCTCGGATTTGGGTCTCACACTACACAAACACTCAGAGCCCGAAGCTTCAACTCTGGTGAAAGTTACCAACGCGAGCGTCTATGCAGCGTAGAAGTATGCTGCAGAGGGGCATACATGGTGGACTTGAGCACGACGTGAACAAGCTTTCCCTGACTGTAAGCAACACTTGAGGAATGTTTTGAAGAAAATATGGTTTTGTATCCATTTTTTTGCAATATGCACATATATGATTTTGTTCGATCTAACTGATTGAACTGCGTCCCCCCAAACGAAATTCCTGGAATCTGGTACCCGGTGTGGAGTCATTTCGCTGGAACGGCGAGCCCACTTGTGTATATCCTTGCGCATCTAATTCGATCAAATCTATTGACTGCTCTTCTCAACATTTTAGAAAACTGCGAAATGTGATGAAATTCCTAAATCTTCTTAACTTGTCTCTGCAGGCTACGGTTGAAATCGGTCGACAACTGTACTCACCTCGGCTCATCCGTACACCCTATTGTTTTGACGTTCTGTTCAACGCTTTGCATTTGGTCAACTGCGATGCTGTGCAGCACAGATTCCAGGAGAACGCCCTCTGCCTGATTTGCGGCCGGCTCCTCTGCACCCTATGCACCAACCTTTCTACTGTCATGGTCGAAGTATGTTCTGTTATATCGGTTAACTCAGCTCCTAACAAACTTGAAAAAAGTTTTGTGAAACTCCCCACGGAATTGATGGTTTGCTATCGTCGTTAAGTTGTTTTCTATCGTAACTGGTCAGAACTAAGTGAGCTGTATTCCAAACAAAGTCAACAAGGCCCACGCGTCTGTAATATTGACTTCCGAGGAGGAAGGGAACAACGAACCTCACTTTGTTGATGCCAGTCTCCTCAGCTTCGCCACCCTCAAACAGAAGCGGTCGTTTGTTCACTGTTCCATTTGTAAAGCAGTGAAAAACATGCTGTCTAACAACAACTTGGAATAACTGTAGATATTTAAAGAAAAAATAGCTTTCAGTTTTTTATCAAGCGCACATGAACACTTATCACGGAAACCTGAGTTCTGCTCTGCAGGGAAGATTGCATATCTTAATCTACTTGCAAAGGTGATTTCCAGACAGACTAGTTAGATAGGCGATTTTACAAAGCCATAAAGAGAGCGTTTTCTGAAGGTACGTATTATTCTGGGTTAACGGCCGGATGTCTTCGAGAGACCGAACTCCAAAGCATGCGCCAAAACACGCTGGGGCGTGGAAAGTCTGGAAAGATTCCGAAATCCCAGTGTTTACACTTCTCTGAGCGAGAACCCTGTCGACGTAGAATATGCAGACTGTATTGTGCAAGCTCTGATAGACAAACTAACCAAGATCATTCAATTCTTCGACGCGTGGTTCGCGCCCACAAAGTGCAGAGTCATGCTGCGAGGTGTACACTCTTTGAAAATGACTAAAATTCAAATGGAGTGACCCTGGAAGTTGTGAAGAACCATGCGCACCTTAGAAGTTGCAGTGTGACAGGTGAAGCCGGTGCACAAACCTTAAAGGCCAGAATTGTTTGCCAATATGCGCCAATTGAGATATCAAAAAAGCATATCACTAGTTCCCAAAGGACGTTGTATAAAATTAAATCACGAATTTTTTTGTTTTGCGGCTGCGAGACTTTGCAGCTTCAGACGGATGATCGGAAACATCTTCGGACCTGGTTGAAACTGGCGAATTCACAGTTAAGTGATCGGATAACGGAGTTCTGATGCAGCAAAGGATACTTCCCTCAAAATAAAATACATCTAGCATTGTAACCTAGAGTAGCTGGACCATGTGTTACGTCGAGTTGCCACCTATTGAGACGAGCGCAGTTTTGCATGCTTAGGTTGGAGTGGCGGAAACCTAGAGGTGGACAATTTGACTAGTTAGACGGGAATGAGGAATGTTATGAAAAGCCTGAGTGCTGTTGGTGCTGTTTACCTTCCAGGATGGGGGTCCCCATAACTCTTCATCTGCCTGGCAGGATACATAACGATATGGGGGCTACCCGATGTTAGTAACATTCATGCTGTCAGCAACTCACTGTGGGTATTGGCTCTATCTGTGATGTAGCGTTTGAGACTAAACTATCCACAACAGATTGAGCGAGCAGCATTGCGGTGTCAGAGTGCTACTTTCTGCTTGAACAATGGTCAACCGATGAACCAATAAAAGCACACCGAATCCCACTTGGGACGAAGGCACAATAACGGCCCGGTTTCCATCAGTACGGTTGAAGATTTTGCTTGTTTTCGATATTTGAATGGTTTTTCAAAGAGATCATATTCATACGGCTTTCTTGAACTATTTTCTTGAGGACTCACGATTTTCTCAAACTTAACCTTCACCATGGCGGTTTTCTCTTGTTTCTCTGTTCCGCATAGCACGCCTATTCGTGCGAAGGGTTCGCGGGTGTTGTGCTTGAAGTCAACACTTCTATCGTCTACGTCTCACTTGGGCCAAACTTCTGTGATTGGGGCTCGGTCTACCTCGATGCGTATGGTGAGGAAGATCTTGAACTTAAGTAAGTTTTCACATTCCTAGAACTAATAATCCATCTTTGACCCTTGGACACTTTTGCGACTGTCCTAGTTTCGTATTATGGATTTCCGCTCAGACCCATCCTTTTCTTTCAAAAGGACCTGTTGTGGTGTAGAAACAGCGTATAACATACCACCATTACACCAAATCCCGTCCATACGAACGGAGATAGTGACGTCAGCAACTGATATAATAATGCAGGGTTCATGATCGTTTCTAAGTCTTCTACTGATCCAGTCTAGTTTTCGGCAACCTGACATGATCTAACCTGGAAGAGTCCTGTAGCTAAACTATTTGATTTCCTTACCTTTTATTTATAGAGTTACCAATTAGTGGTACTTGCTAACATTTTCACGGTAATCATGTAGACGCAGCTGGTGTCCTTCTACTCGATTTCATCTCCTTTACGCCTATAAGACATCACTCTGTTGTCACTAGCACTCTCCTTCAGTGCTATCTTCAAGTGGGTTGTGATTCATTGCTTCCCCAGGAAGAAACATCTTGTCTCATCAGCCGGGATGTTTCCTTTGGGAAGAGAAGTAGTTTGTACCAACGATGTACCAGGTCGGCGGGAATTTTTGTTGGACATGGATATTCTGACTTTAACGGGAGTGAATGCTTCAAATGTTTGTAATCTTTCATACCTTTCACTAAGACGTATGCAAGTTGCGGCAATCAAGTGGGATACCCCAAACTTTCTTCCAGCCGAAACGACACGCTCCCTGTTGTAACGTGGGGCCGCCTATCGGTTACGCATGACTTGAACCTGGCGGACTACGAGATAAGAAGAAAGAAGACTAGGAACATGGCTGCACTGAGCTAGTGCGTAAATATATAGGATGGCTGAATGGACAACTATGGTCACTCGCTTTGTTAGTTCTTGTCCAGCCAATGGCGACGTTTCTGTTGAACCTGGCTACGAGATAAGAAGAAAGAAGACTAGGAACATGGCTGCACTGAGCTAGTGCGTAAATATATAGGATGGCTGAATGGACAGACAACGTCACTCGCTTTGTTAGTTCTTGTCCAGCCAATGGCGACGTTTCTGCTGTGAACATTTTCACACCGGCTTCGCTGGTCGCATGCCGCCAAGCCGTGCTTGTTAAGCACCACCCACGCACCTTCCGTCCGGAAAGTGCTTTCTGATGATGACCTCAAAGACGCGTCGTTCTCCGCACGTGCACTTTTCGTGCCTGGACGCGTCCTGCCATTCTCAAAAACGAATAGCCTGACAGCCACACAAAAAGGTCGTCCACCGTTGCCGTGTTACTCAAATCCGCTTTCCGGGCCAACTTCTGTCTGCACACATTATGGGTGCATGAACGTCATCGGCCCATACTATAGCTATATTTTACTGTTACGAGTCACTAAGAGCGTTTAATGAATGTGCTACCTAAACGCACTCGGATAATGACCATCTAGAATAACTGTGTAAAGTAGATATGATACCGAATTCTAGAAGGGGTGTTTGATTTTTTTCCATAGTCGCGGAGCAACACCTGTCAATGTGGCCGGAATAGGGTCACGCTTGACTGTTTTACACACACTGAGCACCTAAAAACACCCTTACTTGTGGAATAGGGCAGGGTCCGACTGCTAACTTTAACCTACCTAGGGCGTATCCAATCCGGGCCGTTGGACAGGTAACCCACGATCGTTTTCATTTCCCCACTCAGGACACCTTATGAGCAATTTACGGATGTGTGGTGCTAGTAGAGTGTTGTTTTCTATTTCAGGGCAGGTTTGATTCATGAAGTGTGGAACGCGTTATTAAGTTTGCCCTTCTGAAAATTGTGGATAGGATTGGAAACCGTTTTTTCGAGACAAGTTACCAGCTATTACATCGGTTCTCTCTGTTACCCGTGCTAACTTCGATATTCTTATCAACCTACCCCTAAATTCTTGTCCTACAGGCGCGGGAAACCCTTGTTTCTCAATCAAGAACGTTTCGCTCTCCTGGAAAATCAATGGCTTTCACATTCTTTCAGGCACGTGCTCAAGCATTGGCGCGCTGTGTGAATACATGGCTCCGTTCCACCCATCTAGCAACATGGGATATGGGCCCACTGGGATAAACCAGAATGTTCCTTTTTGGCCAACACGCATGTGAAGGATCCAGTCGCTGTGTTGCGTTGCCATGTGCGTTTACGTACATGCTACCTCCAAATCTGTTTCCACATCATCGGCACCGTTACATTAACACCACGTTTACCATCCGGTTTCTGTGTGGCACATTGCTTCCCCAGGAAGAAACATCTTGTCTCATCAGCCGGGATGTTTCCTTTGGGAAGAGAAGTAGTTTGTACCAACGATGTACCAGGTCGGCGGGAATTTTTGTTGGACATGGATATTCTGACTTTAACGGGAGTGAATGCTTCAAATGTTTGTAATCTTTCATACCTTTCACTAAGACGTATGCAAGTTGCGGCAATCAAGTGGGATACCCCAAACTTTCTTCCAGCCGAAACGACACGCTCCCTGTTGTAACGTGGGGCCGCCTATCGGTTACGCATGACTTGAACCTGGCGGACTACGAGATAAGAAGAAAGAAGACTAGGAACATGGCTGCACTGAGCTAGTGCGTAAATATATAGGATGGCTGAATGGACAACTATGGTCACTCGCTTTGTTAGTTCTTGTCCAGCCAATGGCGACGTTTCTGCTGTGAACATTTTCACACCGGCTTCGCTGGTCGCATGCCGCCAAGCCGTGCTTGTTAAGCACCACCCACGCACCTTCCGTCCGGAAAGTGCTTTCTGATGATGACCTCAAAGACGCGTCGTTCTCCGCACATGCACTTTTCGTGCCTGGACGCGTCCTGCCATTCTCAAAAACGAATAGCCTGACAGCCACACAAAAAGGTCGTCCACCGTTGCCGTGTTACTCAAATCCGCTTTCCGGGCCAACTTCTGTCTGCACACATTATGGGTGCATGAACGTCATCGGCCCATACTATAGCTATATTTTACTGTTACGAGTCACTAAGAGCGTTTAATGAATGTGCTACCTAAACGCACTCGGATAATGACCATCTAGAATAACTGTGTAAAGTAGATATGATACCGAATTCTAGAAGGGGTGTTTGATTTTTTTCCATAGTCGCGGAGCAACACCTGTCAATGTGGCCGGAATAGGGTCACGCTTGACTGTTTTACACACACTGAGCACCTAAAAACACCCTTACTTGTGGAATAGGGCAGGGTCCGACTGCTAACTTTAACCTACCTAGGGCGTATCCAATCCGGGCCGTTGGACAGGTAACCCACGATCGTTTTCATTTCCCCACTCAGGACACCTTATGAGCAATTTACGGATGTGTGGTGCTAGTAGAGTGTTGTTTTCTATTTCAGGGCAGGTTTGATTCATGAAGTGTGGAACGCGTTATTAAGTTTGCCCTTCTGAAAATTGTGGATAGGATTGGAAACCGTTTTTTCGAGACAAGTTACCAGCTATTACATCGGTTCTCTCTGTTACCCGTGCTAACTTCGATATTCTTATCAACCTACCCCTAAATTCTTGTCCTACAGGCGCGGGAAACCCTTGTTTCTCAATCAAGAACGTTTCGCTCTCCTGGAAAATCAATGGCTTTCACATTCTTTCAGGCACGTGCTCAAGCATTGGCGCGCTGTGTGAATACATGGCTCCGTTCCACCCATCTAGCAACATGGGATATGGGCCCACTGGGATAAACCAGAATGTTCCTTTTTGGCCAACACGCATGTGAAGGATCCAGTCGCTGTGTTGCGTTGCCATGTGCGTTTACGTACATGCTACCTCCAAATCTGTTTCCACATCATCGGCACCGTTACATTGACACCACGTTTACCATCCGGTTTCTGTGTGGCATACTTGCAATTCGCTGTCACACAACCACTTTTTGACGCTGTGATCCTGGACGCATGAACTGGCTGCTCTGCGATACGCTTCTCACATTATCTCACAGATTGCTATTTGTCACCACGTACGTTACGACCAGCTAGAATGCTTATTGCTTCGTACGATCGTACTTTACCGTTTTTACCCTCTATCCCCTCATTCGAGAACAGCACATTCATTTCTTCCTCGTTTATTGATTCTGCTTGCATAATTATGTTGATTTCCTGTCCTTGGACGACCGACACCAGTTTGACTGCGAATTCCGCAGTCCCATTGTTTGTTTCTTGCTTAGCCTTTATTGCCTTCTAAGGCATCCAGACTGTGAATAGCAGCTTCTTTTACCCATAAACCAGATCGATGCTGCTTTTTCCGATAATCAGTGTACCACACACAGTTGGGTCGTGCACCTCTAGAATGCATCGTATCTCCATAAGACGAACCTCGACATCTTGTATCGCATCACCCTACACTGGCTTTCAGAAGATAACGGTGTTGGCTATCTTCTCATAAACTAAGCTTTTCGACTTCCGGTTCTCAGTCGACCACAGGCCTAGACGTGATCATGACACACTGCAGTTATCATTCTGATTTAGTCCTCGGACTTCTGTGTCGTATCTGTTCACTTTCGCATCTCTGTAGTTTGTGTCAATGACCTGCAGACTACCGTGGTTCAACCTGGGTCGAGTGAACATCAACTGTCTTAGATTCAGTGGTGAGTAAAGCCCAGTGGCTGAATGTAATATCCGAAAACGGGTCAACCTCAGTACACTGTTTTCCCCGGTCAAGGGCTTAGACATAAATATCTCATCGTTTTCCCTCTACACGGGAGGTGTGCATATAAATGTTGGAACCCAAGATCAGCTACACATTACAAAGTTGTAGTCAGACGCCGAACGCTTTTATCCTTATTCATGTCCATCAATTAGGCGCAGAAGGATAGGACACATGAGCTTCGGATTAAGAACTCCGTGTCCGCACACTGTACCAGGTTTTCGTCGGTTAGTTTACACAGCTAGTGTATTTCAAGTGAGTTTGGTCCAACCATAACCTAAGCGCGGGTGAATATCCGGAGTGCGTTTACCTGAATCACAACAGGGACGAAATCGCTTGTGTGGTTGAGCCTTTCGGTATCCGACCAAGTCTTTGCTATCCGGCAAAAGTGAAACCCATGGTTTGGTAATTATCAGGTCCTCCGCGAGGATCGATGACCAATCAACAGCAGTCAGATGATTGTCTGCATAAAGTAAAGCTGCTTCGAACCTAGCTCTATACGATGCTTGCACCATATTCATGGGCATATCCACGCTGGCTTAGATTGTGTCACGCGTGTGCGCCTGTTCCGTAAACCCGATAATTCCTCACATTGATGGAGACGGTCGAGTAACCGGCAGCAGGTATTTTACCACTCTAGGCTTTTAACGAAGCGTAAATGCAGCGTAGCAAAATTATCATCTTATCCATGATGTCGAAGATATCAAATGTTTTTTCGTTGCATCCGCATCTACTTGTTTCGAACATTGAGTAGTCATATTGATGACTGTCTGTACCCTAGCACAAGCCGCTCCCATCCAGGCAATCTGTCTCAAGACTTGGGAAAAGGTCATGTCTGCTTGGGTTAGATGTATCTCTGCTCACGAATAAAAATTCTTGATGCGCTGAAAACGCTCATCCATCATTTCACTTCAGCGCATTCTCGGTCACTTAAATAAAACAGTCCAAGGACAGTCTTGGTTTGTGTCAACTTAGTGCTGTTGTCTCGTTCGCAGTCAGAACTCGTTCAACAAGAAGTACTGAAGCAAATCAAATGATGAAAGGTCCGCCGAGCACGGACGCAGTCTCTATTCACCTCGCGGTGGCGCTTCGTATTCCTTATGTGCTTTAGCTGGGTGCCCTTTGTTGTGACGATTTCGATGTTAAGTCCACAAGGGACTTACAAGGTTTTACTTTATGTACCCCTTTCGAGCAAAGCAAGATTTGCCCATCAAAATGAACGAAAGTTTCGCAAACCTACTTCTATTCGAATGCCCAATTGAAACGAACGCGTACGTATTCAATGTGATACCAGACTGAAATGAGACACCATTGACTCCGGATTATTTGAATTCGTGTATTTCCCTTTTTTTAAGTACCTTTAAGGGGTGGTTCTTATGTGATCATCTTCCGTGATTTTGCCAAGACCCTAAGTTGTTATACGAGGATCTCGAAGGGTGCGACTGTTGTCCTTTGTTGATCAATATATGGTTGCTATTGCCAGTCCATTTGCTGTTGTTGTTGTTGTTTCCTCGCCTGAATCCGCCGTTGCATAAACAGCCACAGCTGCGACCCCTGTCGGTGACAGAACACGAATCGACAGATGATTGCATTCAATTGTGTGAACTTGCATGAACAAGGGACATTCACTCTACTTAGGCAATCATTTCTAACCTAAAGGTTAGAAATCTCATCTCTAATTTCATCTCTAATGGGAATAGTCAGCGTTGCGCTTCTCACGAAACTCCACGGGGTTCCGGACTCACAAACTCCCGGCCGATCATTACCGGCTGGTCAGCAATATGACTGACTCACATTTGGACAGAACAGGGCGCCACTCATCCCTCAACCATAAAGTCTACATCTAATGGTCTCGTGTTCACCTGCTGCCCGTGTGACAATTTCTCAGATGTGAGTTTCACTCGTCTAGTGAAATTAATATTCCGCTGAGCTACCACAAGTAGCTGTGGAATTAAACACCCTGGGAGGTCGCGATTGCACGTTTTGGACCAACGAGTTAGACGAATACGCTGCCCTCTTTTTGAGTTTTGGGCAGGATGTACCAAATGCACTACATATATTTATGTATGAGATGTGCACCGACGCTAAAAATCTGTTATTCGGTTCCTGGGTACCCGGGCAGTATGCTGATTATCACACGAGCAAAAGTTGCCTCAACAACTCACTTTGTTATATCAGCCTGTGCGACCCATCTGCTGCATGCAGCAGGATGACTGAATAAAATTATGTTACCACTGAAGTCCTATCTGTCTCCATGCGTACCTCTTGCAGTGAATCTAAGGTTTCATTACTATTATCCGTGAAATCCCGTCCACAATAGTTATGAACATGCGGATGAATCATTAAAATGCTTTACACTTTTGTTGAGCCTAGGAATTTGTCGCTTGGATTTCTCTGTGAAAATTATTTTAATAAACTCCCGAAGTTCACACGCCGTGCTTAATCCATCTCACCAGATTTTTTGCATGTGCGAAGAATTCAAGTGTTATTTCGATGTGTGTATGATACGCTACCAGTGAGAAGCATGCATTTCGGATGATCACCATTTATGGCGTATGGAAGTGAGTTGGATGTTCCTAAAGGGTCGTTTACCTCAGTTGACTACTCGCTAGGAGAGTACCACGCCAGTCACTTTGCAATTTTGGTTCACAGGCCTTGGAACATTACAGGATTTCCATCATATGCTTCGACTGAAGCTCCAGGTGACGTTACTGTGGACTATATCGCAGTCCATTGTCTCATCACATCATCGTTTACGGTCATGTCGCAACTAGACGCCCAACCGACCTGATGTAAGGCAAAAGTTAGTCACTTGTATCATCATTCATGAAAATATTGTTGCTCCACCCTATCTTCCGAACTGCTCCCAAAACAAGCCGATGATGAGTGAGTTCACTATTCCTGTATCCTACGAACCACAGCCTAGAAACAAGAATTTCTAGATGATGACTAGAAATCTCAAGCTTCAGCCACTCGATTCAGCGACGGATCTCGCTGAGCTACGCCAGTGCAGCTCATACCAAAAGTGGAAGGATCATCAAATGTGATTTTCACGCCCAACAACGCAAATGGGAACATTTCAATATGCAGGATCTATTGGATGTATGTATGTGATGCTTCGATTCTCCTAATCAGTGTCAACAACTAAACTATCTGATCAGAATATTCATCACCACCAATAGCTTGCTTACCGCTCATGAATGGATCTTGAACAGGTGAAGCAAAGTGACCAGTCACTGAGGCAGCCATCAACCATCAATATAACAGTAGGAACTGAAGCTGAAATCTTCGTCAGGGAATAGAAAGCGGGGTCATTTTACAGACAAATATGCTTAGGGATGGAATAAGAGGTGTCTTAACCACACGAAGGTGACTTGCTTGATTTACGGGGTAACTTCTGGACGTTCGGCAATGGTGTTGACGACAGCTGATTTTTCTATATCCAGCAGCTATGAAGGACATCTACTTTTGAGGGTCAAAGTGTGTCACGACGTGATATCAGATTCTGTGAATCGAATGTGGAGTATTAAAGGCCGGCTTTCGGTTGTGTACAGATCGCATCGAAAGAACCAAATTGGTGTGGGAACAAAGTACTGTGACATGATATGAGAAAACAAACTACGCAGCAAACTCAGCTGCGCTGGTCATTGCCGTCTTCCTGGATGGGGACCCCGAGTGGGCTACATCAATGGCTAGAGACATGACCCAGTCGCGCCCTCAATGGCGCTCAGGCGTCCAAGCTATTGCCTTCAATGCGTAGCTCCCTTCCCAATTTACCTACTTAACAGTCCACCTACAGTGCTGTATCCACGCACTAATTTATCAGCTCCCGCCTCCAATGCGCAGCTACCTACCTCATCTCCCCGAATCATCGGTGAAGGAAACCGTGGCAGCTACAACCACAGTACCACAAGTATGCCGTTATTACAACTGACAATGATGATGATGTTTAGAAATATTCGTTTCTTTACATGAAAATGCAAATCTGGACTTCTAGTGCTGTAGCTTGTAGCAACTCCAGAGTAGTGATAAGGTGAACTATTGCAACACCCTTAAGGCCACTGTTTATCGGTCAGGGAGTGAAACTGACAGTATTTTTATTTGTTCCGGTGCATAGTCGAAGCAGTCACAGCACACCTGCTTTGATTGTGTACCGATGTGTCGGATTAAAGCTAGAAGGGATCAGACACATTCAAGTAAACGAGTTTTATACCATCCTTTTTCGGGATACTCACCACTGAGCGTAGTGTGAATTCACTTCCGGATTAATTCTTGTAAAACACAACTCAGCCACTCGCGATACTTTGATGAACTGACAGCTATCACTCAAGCACTGATATATGGGAGTTGGATAATATACTCGTTCGAATGGTCTCAATCAGTGACTTCAAGCTTTTCTTAGGAGACACGAGTGGGACAGTACGAACGATATAAACGGATGGACTAATTGATTCTTTAATAGTGCTTTTCGTGTTTTTGACGAATGCTTATGGAAGAATCCGTATTCACCAACTGGTAAGTAGTAAGGTCTGACACATGATTTAAATTGCCCGAGATGTTGAAAAACCTCGTTGACAAAAACACGTGTGTAATGGATAGGTTAAAAGGGTATATGGACACAACCAAGAGCTTCCTCATTTGGTTTGTGGTAGTGCCACGCTCTCCAGTAAGAGGAGCGATTTGCTTTGGTATAGAAAGATATCCCCGAATTCGAATATGAAAGGTATGCTAGTTGTTCTCGAAGACGAAACACACTCCTAATAAGGTTTACAAATCTACAATATAGTATCAATTGAAAGACGAGGTGGCCTTCGTGAAGAACCAGAGATTCAGCTGAGATTCTGTTGAATCTCCCGTTAAAACTACATTAGTGCGCAAATGAGTGTCTTTCGCGCAATACATGTTAATTTATTATGTTAGGTAACGTTGCTGTCCCTCTGTCGCAAGTGGCTGCGATACGCATGATTTGCACTCTATTGGCAAAGTCTTTCATTAGCTCAAACGTAGAGAATAATTGTGGATCACACATACTGAGTGCGGCAATACAGCGCACGATAAGCAGCGCACCGCAACAATGATGCAAAGAAAGTGGTGAGGGAATCGACAGCAAAGTGACCAAGATAAACCAAGCGGAACAAGTATCGACAGTGACATCACAAAATCAAGAATAAGCGAGAGAAAAATTTGAAAGATTCCAAATTATTGAAAGAGGGTTTTGGGGTTTAATCACAGTCGAAGTTAAAAAGCTTGAGAAATGGGTTCGAGGTCGAACACAAATATGTAAACCTTTATCATAACAATGGTTGCTTTATATCTTAAAGTAGATCTGGTAGTTGATACCAGAAAGACCTTATTGGCTACATCCATCTTCAGCTTACCTATAGTAACCATCCTGAGAGGAAATTATTTGACTCTCTTTTACACACAGTGGAAGTAATCTCGCTCATCCAAAAAGAATTTTAATCCTTTTTGTGCCTTCATCTTGTGGCAAAAGTGATGAGATTACGGCGCATACAGAGGTTTTAGGGCTACCACATCCGGTAAGAATCTGGTGTTGCTGATATTATTTAGATTTTTTTTTTCCATTAAGGTGAATTTTGGCTGAAGATTATTGATTATGAGCAGAGTAATTTTATCAGAATTTTTTATCCTGGTGAATGAGCCAATTACCACTTATGGTAACCTAAATGATGTCAAAAACACCACCCATTGCATAAAATCACAAATGAGGTGGTTTAGCTGCACAAAAGTTTCGACTAAATTGAAAGTGAAAACAAGTGGGAATGATTTCAAACATTCCTGAAAAACTTGGTTCCAATAAGGGAGTAACCGATTAGTTCTAGTCGGGACAGGACATTGTAAGCTTATTATTATCTTGTTGGTGGCTATTCACTAAAATTTCTCGACATAAAATAGACGACGCAAATAGTCCGTTTGAAACGGAGGCCAAGCTAATTCCTACGTTTGTACCTATTCCACCGTGAGCACCATTCTTTCAAATAAGCAGTGCTGTCGACTCACTTTAGTTATTCGGAACGGTTTCCCTCATCCAAATAGAGACATAAGTTGGACAAGCACAACCCGGGGATTTCAACTCCACGGTAAAACAGATAGATTGGGAGTTCTTCCGGACCAACGGCTTTGCGATGCATGGAGGAGTACGGGCATACACATATTCTCGAAAGCACCGATGTTTCCAAATTCACCGTTCAGGTCTGTGCTACGGGTCAGAATTTGGGCTCAGTAACTACAGGTGGCCAGTTGAATGATTGTTGTAAATGTTCAACCCAACGAATCAGGGTTTCTTTTTTAGAGGCCAGTGAGCCTCTTCTTTTCTATGGCTGGTCGGTTCACCAGAAGTTATAGGAAACTGGAATGAAAGTTTCCAAAGCTGACTTTGAGACGATGCACCCACCTAACATAGATTTCACAAACATAAGTGAAAAGTAAGCGGCACTGACAACAACAGTCTTGATAGTTACATATGAAGTGATGAAAATACCACCTATACTACCCTTAAAACAAGTTGACTACAAACCTAAATTTACGTCAGTTCTTGAAAGCAACCGTTGGCTTACAAGTATGAATGCTGAGAATTTAAACAAACACTGATATATCGGTCAAGCAACTGGTTTACGTGCCACTGTGAAAGCATGCTCTTTTACAAACTTGAAAAGAAATACAAATTCAAAAGGGCATTTACAGAGCCCATTTTAGCATAAAATGAGAGACCAGGATGTTGCGACACCCGAAAATTTTGGTAGTGAACCTGGAAACAGTGAAATCCGGCGTTTTTCATATTGCACCACAGAAACCCAACCGCATACATTGTCGTTTTGAAAATGTAGTTATTAAGGTGTGTGGTTACAGAGTATTCAAAATATATGATGGGAATTTCGTACCTGTAATAACGGTATTTTCCTCAGCTTAGTTCTCGGTCTGAGCCTCCCAAGCTAGCGTTCACGTCAAAACAACCACCAAAGGTGCACAAGGTCTATTAACCCACAAAACGAAATCAAGAACAGTTGTACAGCGCTTCGTATATATGGCGTAAGCGGCTATAACTTTCTGGAATTTCTGACGCGTTCTGGATGCGACATTGGCAACCGGCATTTGGCCAATACTGGGTCATGATTGGCTGTTGGGTCCAGATTGTTGACCAATCAGATCTCGCCTTGATGCCGGACCGGCAAGCGTCCCGAATTCTGGGCCAACCTCGAGCGAGCCAGGATTCTCAGCCGTAGCAGCGCCTAAAGACGTGCGGTATAGCGGGATTCGTGTGGATTCCTGCATAACAGTACCTCATTTTGCAAGCAATTTTGCAGCTATCTGCAACGTTTATAAGATCCAAGGGAGTTGTTGCAGTTAGTAATTTCTAACACCATTATACCCCGATGCCAAATGCGGTTCCTAAGTGGCGGCTGTTTGGTCCTATGGCCCAACAAATTTGAGAGAAATTGTCAAATGGGCTTCTTGAAATCTGAGGGGGGACCATATAATGGTCCATCAGCAAGCCTCCTCGTCCACTGAATAACTCCTACAGGTTTGCTACCCACAGACTACCCAGCTTTGTTTTCTTACAATTTCTTGTCTTTGTCGCGTGATGCTTAGGTGGTTTATTCTGCTCCTTTGCTGGTCGGGCGAAGTGCGTATTAAGCTCTATGTCTAGAGTGTTCTCCTGAACATCTTTAATGTTTAAGTTCATTCGTCCTTGCTGAGTGCTGCCTAAGTGTGTTTTGAGATTGTTCTGTGAGAGCGAATTTGGTGATAATGTGGCCCTTCTGGGCAATTTCACCTT
The DNA here is from genome assembly GCF_000715545.1 of Opisthorchis viverrini. Classification (NCBI taxonomy): domain Eukaryota; kingdom Metazoa; phylum Platyhelminthes; class Trematoda; order Opisthorchiida; family Opisthorchiidae; genus Opisthorchis; species Opisthorchis viverrini. Next base: position 205,393 of record NW_008752040.1, on the reverse strand, counting down.
TGATGCGGTAATTCTGAGAAAGAGAGTTTCTGGAATTCTTGGTGTTATCCACTTGATCGACTGCTTGAAATCCACCTACAGTTCGGCTTAAACATTAACACTATCTAAATGTCATCGCAACTTTACATCGTCTGCGAGTAGTACACAACCCGACTAGAGTTCACTTGCTGGTGAAATGACATACCACATAGACTGTCTTGGTCTGAAAACAGCCGCCTGTGGTATACCACCAGCTATCTGTCTTTGAATTGCGATCAAACGTCTCCATCCGCCCATACAAAGTCCACTGATCCCAGCCAGTTGAATTATATGTAGAAGCGTGGTGTAACCTAAATAATAGAGTACCTCGCTTAAGCCATTCAGCACAAGATGAACTGTATTTCGGCACTTCTTCTATCCTCTCAGGCTTCTGTGGTTAACAAGAAGATTGTAACGCACTACATTTTACCTGAGCCGAAGTAGGCTCCACAATAGTCCAGTGACTTAACCTCAGCGTTCATATTTATTAAAAGGCTATCTCTCAGAATCCGCGATGTGGAAACTTTTGCTCTCTTAAGTGAAAGACTGCCCGTAAGTTTGCAGCACGATCACCTCCAGTTACTTACTAGCCAAACCCGTGCGAATAAATGTTTAATTATACATGCTACACACTACGTCAGACGGCTGATGGCGTAGCATTATATACTTCGACAAATAACCCACAAAAAATAAAATTCGAAATGTACATTGTACGAATATAAAATTTGCATCCGGTGCGGACGACATCATGCAAGATTGGCTAGAAGAACGCGAACACAAGATGCGGAGATAGAGGGCTTCGGAGCGTCCGGCACGGAAGTTTTGCCCAAGCAGCCAGTGTCACCTTCTTTCTCTTGTTGCTCAAATTATGCGAAATAATACTTCGGTTGATACGTATTGCAACGACGCCCTTAAACACACTAACTGGCCCACTAAATAGCTCCTTTTTATAAAGAGACGTGCTGTAATCCCATCTATCTACGTGAGGTCCTTATTGCGTCTGTCGTCTGAGACCTTGTAATTTCAGGCTACTCATAAATGCCTGGGGTAGCTAAGGTCGGCAGGTGGGGATGGCCAATGTGCGCGGACTGTGGCGTGCTCCCATAAAAGCAATAATAATAATAATACAATTATGATAATGACATCAATATGTCTCCAAAAGAGCAGACGTTTCCGACGGGGGCTTGAAACCTGCTGGTATGTTACCCAAGTCGCGACTGTTGCGGTCCTACTAGGATGTTCGAGCTATTCGACGTTGGAGACATGCGATGCTCCTCCGGATGTAATGCCCATTTGTGTACCAGTAAAGTAAAAAATCAAAAATCAAACGGAAACAAAAGGCAGGACTCGCGAAGCACTTGCCGAGTGGATACGGGAAATGCTTTCAGCTTTTTTCAGTAACAGGTTGCCTTTAAAATCTGTTTGGATAATTTGTGAAGCAACATAAAATGGACAAAAGAAGGCACGCCTGATTATGCATGAAGCACCCCAAACAGTGCACATGTCAAACCGGTCGACAGAGGCAAACATAAGATCCGACGAGAAGCGTGTCAACCACGTGTTTGGAAGATTTCATTATTATTGTTCAGAGGCCAGGAGAGTGGCGTGCAGTGAAGTTGCGTTTGTGTTTTCATTGGTCCAGATAAAACAAAAGATTATGTACACGTGTAGTGGACTCTGGACCTTATGAGCACATTCGATCAAATAAACGAGCGAACAAATACAAAATTAAAAAATCGCAATAAGAAAGGAATAAACAATCGCTAAGTGCTCACGAATGCGTATATACAATAGTCCACTACACCGATTCTAGTGCAGTAACCTGCTGTGAGGAAAATATTCACTTGTAGAAATTTTCCACTGATGATTCACGTGTGAGTGGAATATTCCACGATAGGAAAGTTATTCCTAGCTAAAAAATGTCACAGGGAGTTAACGTGACGTTCAACAGTTCACACAAACACAGAGATCTAGTTCCACTGGTTCAACAGTAAGCAAATAGTTCGACGAAGCGAAAACCCACTGATTCAGCAAGAAGTCAGCAAGTCGTGCCGAAAATTTGTGTATTGGTACCATTTTTCTCTTGATGTAATTATTGGCACGATAAAATATGCACAACGGTTGCACAATGTAGTTTAAGTTCAGGAAAAATAGTAAATAAATGTGACAACGGATTACAGCCACCACAGTTTCACCTCCACCTATGGTAATGACAAATGACTCACCAGTGTAGTGGTCCGGCCACCCAAAAGGCTACTTCGCCTGGAGTGTGGCAGAGAACTAAAAATAAGAACACCGGGTTGAGTACACAGTAGTAATGTGATTCAAATGAAACAAAATCACCAAGACCTGTTCTTTTTAAAATAGCTCGTTCTTGGCCCATACCAGTGAATAAATAATAATCCGTTTATGGTTGTCCAGGGATTCCCTTTTGAACGGTTCTCACATATACTAGAATCCGAAGATAGTCTGAAATGTTTTGACAACAGAATTAGTACACGGAACCCGCAAATGACAGTTATAAGCACGCGAAGAGAAGGTCGAAATAAGTCACCACATCTGTCTTCATGTAACTATACAAAATGTTATTTGTCGTTTGCGCGTATTCGAACAAAGGCGTTCGTGCAATAGGCGAAATAGGTAATGTCATATTAGAAGCTAACGAAAACTACACATCACTACACTCGAAAATTATGAGTTGAATTTTCCATCTGCGATGTCTGCAAGGTGATCAAATAGGATATTGTTCTTGGCAGTTAGCGTGCCACGCAATGCCCTTTTACGCTTACCGAAAAAATCTATACATCTTTGTACATATCACAATGTTTGGTGCCATTACTGCATTGTTCTCAAGCTTGTGAGTTGAACGCATCAATCCTCCTAATCTGCGAGCCGTTAAATTGACTTACTGAGTCAGTGGATTTCAAAATTATTTCACTTATCCCCGTTAAGAAGGATTTCAGTATTCGCGAAGTGGAATTAAATTTTTGGAAGCTATGACGTGTCAGTGATGGACCAAAACAATGAGGCAATCGGGTTCAGAGTTCGGGGCTCAAGTCCCGGGGTCTCGGCGGTGCTGGGAAATTATTCCACCGGACTTTTCCGCCAGCATCATGACTGCTTCAGTGGACAATGAAATTCGGTGAGCTGCAAAAATATGAAGGTATATTACGATGGTTTTTGGCTTGAGCACATATGCAACCAAATGCAACGATTTGGTGCAAACTATTTTACTCCACTCCTAGAGGTTTTGCAGCTAAGAGCACTGTGCGGTTAATGAGTCTCTGTTACGAAAGGCGTTTTAGAGGTGAAATATTTTAAAAGCCCCTGGCTAAAAAAAGTGCACTCGCCATCTGTTCAGGAACTGGGAGCGTTCCTTTAGCCTAAATTAAAGCAAGTCTTATAGGCTCTAGTTTCGTCACCAGCAAAGAAATTTCCCACCGCATTGTGAAATTTAGTCATACGTTTCACAGCTGTTGCCGGCAAAGGTCCGGATCAAGTGTAGTAGGTGAAATACAGTGCAGCTCGCAGGTCGCACTTTATGCGGTATTATTATAGCATTGGGTGCAATGTACTAGTTACCCTGCACAACACGCGAGTCTGTTCTGCTGCACAGTCAACGGTATATTCTTTGATACTTTAGCAGCCTCTTGAGAGATTCTACACAAAGATCCCATCCAGAATTGCGTAAGCTTAACGCAAACGGTTTCTTTCCCTGGTTGATGAATATAACCACCAACCGGGCTGCTCAGTTATGAGTAGGTCGCTATTCCTGACCCCTTTTGAAGACTTCAGCGAAATTTCCTAGTCGCCGCCTTTAGCTGTCGTTCATTAACCCTCAGTCCACCGGTTAACTGCTATTTTTCCATGCCCAATATAATTTCTTTCTTCTGTGTCATTACCAGTCACGTTATTTTACCAAGTCTGGTTTCACGAGATATACAAGAATCCCTTGTTTCTTAGGCTCAACGGGACTTTGCGCCATTTTGCTGAGTGAACGTCGGCTAAATAACACCGACGGGCTTTAACTCCCAAAATGAACAAACATTTTTAGCTGAAAACACTGGACCTAGTCATTTATAATAATAATAATAATAATAATAATAATAATAATAATA
>NW_008752040.1:126741-200213 GCF_000715545.1 Opisthorchis viverrini | reverse complement strand
GAGAGTTATAGGGGTTATCAGACAGGATATAGTCCTTTAATAGGGAAAAAATGAACGTCTACCACAGTTATGGAAGGACCTCAGGTGATTAAACAAGACAGGATAAGGATGAATCTGTACTCACTAGTGTAGTCATCAGAGTCAAGCTAAGATTGCCAATATAACTATACTACCTGAGACAGGACAGTTTAATGCATGTGGGCTAAGAGACGGTGTGGTGAGGGTAAACCAAACTCGTAACGACTGGGGGGGGTAAATTCCTGGGGGTTGTTAGTGAGAAGGACGATACTAGGACAACCTAGGAAGGAAGGTGGATGCGAGGGGGAAGGTCACCAGTCCCCGAAGCACTACTATCAGCTTTAATCAGTGAGTGGTGCGTGACGAAGAAGATTTTCGATGCTATCCTCGGATGTTGATAGTGGAGAGTCGGGAGTCTGAATGTATGTTTATATGTGTTGTATGTGTCCACTCCTGGGAGCAGCAAATTTGGTTTGTCTTTTTGGACTGATGAAGTGATTACCGGAGGTCTGGAACACCTGGAAAGTGGAACCTTCTATTGGTGTGATGGTCCAAGGGAATACGGACCAACGGAATTTCCTCTTGTGAGCTGTGAGCCAAGGTTTCCTCGGATAGTTCCCCTTGTGACATTATACCTGACAGACATTATTAGCTTGTTCTGTCCCTTCGATACTCCCTAGGGCTGCTAGCCACCACGTCCGTCGCTACCGTCTAGATGCCCGGTCTCCAAACTGTACGTGGTAATCCATCACCTCGCGGATGTTCAACGATGGCTGCTAATCTTAGGATAGTCGAAGCTTGCAAAACTGCAAACGCGGCTTCGTGCAAAACCTGAAATGACGATCCCTGGCCGCATACCCCGGATTTCTCTGGAACAAAGTTTTCAAAAACGGTGACTTTTGCATAGTGTTCAAGAATTTTATGGTATTTGTTAGAAACATCAAAATCTCTCCATAAAATTGCAACGCTGTTTAAACTTAGTCAAGGTCAACTATGGGCACAGGATTGATACTTCTAATGGCTGTCATTGCACCGCGTAGTTTGTCTGCTAGGGTGGTGAGAAATTTTGTGCATAGGTTAGTTCCCCCTCGTTTTTCTCCTTCAATGCATATGAAAGTGCTTCGAAGGCGCAAGACACCGCTACAAAACAAATATCCTAGGTGCGTAACCAAGCGTCATACCAACAGTTCCGCCTTTGTCCTTTAACCGATTGATTGACCCTAGCTTCTCATCACCCATTCTCTAAACATATCTTGGCCGCCCATGTACAATCGTTCCACCTGGTTAGCTTTTCCCTCCGCTACTCATCCCTAACCGCATACAAATCTTCCCGTACCCTGACCTTTTCCCCACATTCCCTGAACTCGATAATACTAAAGATTACGCGGCTGACATTCGCTCCTTTAGCTGTATGTCCTCCTACCAGGGACATTCGCAACTCCGTATTCAGCCTCATACTCCACCTCCTACCCTAGGTATAGGATTGCTTTCCCTCCATTCACTTCTCTAACTACAGTGTTACATACTCCTTGACGGATCAGAGACTCCCCTGGTTAACCTTGCTTCATGTGCCACCACCCACCCCCGAATTTCCATAATGCCGAAACACGCTGCGAGCAAGTTCACAACTTGCTGGTTAAAACGTTTGGCTCATCATCGAAGCTACGAATAGTTTCAGCAATTACAGAAAATTGGAAACTGTTTCAACTGCGATTCAAGTCTGACAAAATTCAACTGAACGTTGTCACTGGTGCTTCTCGTATTTGAAAGCATCATGTCGGTCGTTGTGGAGCAGCGGTCACTGAAATCCAGATGTGCGGAGGAAATACACTTTTGACAGAGCCGTTTATTTAGCTTTTCAGATTTACGGGTGGTTAGCTAGAGTTCGTTGCCAGACCATCGCCCCTCTTTGTTATTTTCACGTTTCAGCTGTAACTCTGCTCAGCGCCATTCTCCCAGTCGATGGGTGAAAGGCACCGATAGGCATTCCCTGGCCTGGATTCCAGTCCGCCTGCGTGTAGTAACAAATGTGTCATAAAATTTCTCCTCTCTGGAAGGCCACAGTTACTGCCGTACGTTGAATCGGTTACCTTTGGGACTCTTCAACAGAGCAACAAGTTGAATGATGGCCCTGTGTGCAGCACTTAGTTTAAAAGTCCTAGATATAATGTCTCCCCACAAAGCAGTTGTATAATTCTGGTTTCCGAATTTTGATGCAAAACTTGATGAAACTGCCGTCGGTTTCATGCAGGGTTGGAGCAAACGTCGCAACGGAAGTTTTCCGAATATTACTTGAGATCCTTCGAGGATGCCGTCACAGCGGTGAGTGCAGCATTTTCCACTTTGCTTAGCCGATGTTAGTGTATTAAGTAGCTGGAAAACGCAAATGCCGCCTTTTGTGCCCATCATCAATCTTGGCTATTTTTACACCAATGATTTGCAGAAACTTATCTTTCAGACACAGCTTGTGCGCAACATTACACTTTATGTGTGCTCGGTTCCTAGCTTCGACCGCAACACCGTATCCAGCTCCCATAAATCCAGAGGTTCTCACGAATTATATGGTTGACAGTATGCCAGTGTCATTCTGAACACTTCAGAATTAACGCCAGCACCGTATAATCATCAAAACTCTAGTCCTCGTGGGGCTTATGAATTCCAGTTAACCTCCGACTATTTTGAAACAACGTTTCTGAGCGGCTTAAATAATACCGCTACATTAATGCTCGTGCTTGCATGATCGAATACGGGAGAATCAAATACAGACTACCAGTCACAACTTTAGAAAACCCTGATTCAAACCGCTGTTATCACGTTTTGAATGACTGGATACGTCTTATCCCGAGGGCGAGTTATAACATGTAAGAATTGATGGTGAGCAGTTTTCTAACGTTGACGGGATGATTTTGACCAATTTCATGGATTTTCTCATGGTGAGCAGTAACGTTGACGGGATGATTTTGACCAATTTCATGGATTTTCTCATCCAAGAATCAGAGCAAACAGAAAGTTGATTAGTGCAGTGCAAGTATGGCCCTTCATGAATAAGGGCCTGACATTTTGGGACAAACAGTGCATCGCCTGTCAACGCAGTAAAGTAACTCGGCATACAAACTCACCTATCGGTTTATTTGCCGTTCCTGATGCTCGAATCACACACGTCCATCTCGACATTCTTGGCCCACTTTCCCCATCAAATGGTTTCACGCATATTCTTACCATGCTCGATCGTTTTACCCGTTGACCAGTAGCTGTACCCAGTCCGGATACTTCATCTGAAACGGTTGCCCTTTCATTTTTGCAGCACTCGGTGGGTAATTTTGGTATACCTTCCACCGTTACTACGGATCGCGGTTCACAATTTCAGTGTAATCTCCTCCGTGAGTTTTCCACACTACTCGGTTTCCAGCACATTTCGACTACCGGGTATCGCCCACGTTCCAACGATCTGGTTGAGCGTTACTATCGCCACCCCAAAGCGGCATTGACTGTCCAAATGAACCCATCTTCATGGTCCTCTTCTTTACCCCTCATTTTGCTTGCTATTCGCTCCACTATTAAGGAGGATCTTCACTGTTCCCCAGCCGAACTAGTATACGGTACAACTCTACGTCTACCCGGTGAACTAGTTTCCCCTTCTGGCGCACAGCCCGAATCACCCGTCACATTCGTCAGCCTTCTGAAACAACATATGGCCGAACTTCGTGCGACACCTACCAGACGATCAACGCGAACGGAGCACATCTCAACCGAACTCTCTTCTACACCATTTGTATTTGTCCGACATGACGCAACGAGGAAACCCCTCCAACCTTGTTACGATGGCCCCTTCAAAGTTATCGAACGTCACTCCAAATATTTTGTTTTAGAGAGAAGTGGAAAGCACGACACCGTCTCCATTGATCGTCTGAAACCTGCCTACATTGAAGCACCTACGACCACATCCAGCAATCCTGTTATTCCAACAACACCCACACCTACCCAAGATATCCCTCCCGCCAACCTCACTCCTTCCACTAGTCGTTCAGGACGACGCGTCCGTTTCCCTCAGCACTTAGCTGATTACGAAACTTAAGTTAGCAACTTTTGATTCGTTACTTTAGTTATTCGAGCGTTTTCCCATTTCATGGTCAACGCTCTAGTGGGGGAGTAGTGTGGCGTTTTTGTACCTTTATTTTACTTCCATTATAACACTAGGTATTTCATCAATTGCATAATCGTTTTTTGTTTGAATACGAGAAACTACAAAAAACGCGCCCTTGTACAATTTCACATAATACAAGCGTGGTCACGTGCTTCGACTCTCTCTTCTGATTTCGCTCGCGCTTGCAGCGGTCATTCGCGAGTCTCATATACTAACTCTGGTACCCAAAACATTTCAGACTATCTTCGGAATCTATTATATGTGGAAACTGTTCAGAAGAAGACCTCTGGACCAACACTATTGGATTATTGTTTATTCGCTGACCTGGGCCAACGACGAACTATTTTAAAGAGAACAATTGTTAGTGAGTCTGTTCCATCTGACCTATTTATTTTTGTATACCCAACTTAGCGTAATTATTTTTATTACTTTGCCACACACTCCTGGTAAACTGACTTATTGGGTAGCCAGACCACTACAAATTTGGTGAGCCCGAGTATTTCTAGATATTTTTTTTGAAAACTTTTCCTTTCAAATCGTCGTAATTTTACTTCTTTTGCCCGGTAATCATGGAGGCACACTTTGACTCAGCGGAATTAGTCGAGAATGCAATTAGTATACGTTTACCAGACTATAATCCACGCAACCCAAGGGTATGGTTTCACCAGGTTGAGGCCGTTTTTGCCACCCGACGCATCGCTTCCCAAGTCACCCGGTTTTCCTATGTTGTCCAGCATCTTCCTTGTGATGTAGCAACAGAAGTTGAAGATCTGTTGGAAGATATTCCTAAGGAAAATCCGTATGACGCCCTTCGAGCGGCCGTCATAAGTAGGACAGGGAAATCAGAAAACAAAATGCTGCGGGATTTATTCACCACCGTCGAACTTGGGGACAGATCGCCATCACAAATGCTTCGCCACATGCGCAGTCTCCTCTGCGGCCGTAAGCTAGCAGAGGAGATCATGGCCCAACTATGGCTCGACAAACTCCCACCCTCCATGTCCCACGTCATCAGCGCTTTCGTTGATGACCACAGCTTAGAGCAGCTAGCCCGGATGGCGGATAAGATACACGAAACATACCCCAGTAACTCCGTAAACTCCGTCTCCCGCCCTGCACCCACTACAGATTCCGACCCGCTTCTTGCTTCTATATCGCACCTACAAACCAAATTTGACGCTTTGACCGATCGCCTACAACGGTTAGAGATCAACAGGCATCGACCACGTCCACGATCGTTATTTCGTGCCCGTCTTTCTTGGTGCTGGTGTCACCAATCTTATGGCCCAAAAGCACGCAAGTGTCAACCACCTTGTTTCTTCAGGCCGGGTTCCAACACCCCTTTAAACGCTCCGGCCAGTCAGCAACGTCGACGACTGTCTGTGGCCCTCCTCGCACCAGTCGCCTGTTCCACATCACCGATTGTTCGGACGGCCTACGTTTCCTCGTAGATACGGGAGATGAAGTTAATGTGCTACCAAATAAGAATCCATTTCCCAGTTCCGCTTCTTTCTTCTTACAAGCCGCTAACGGTACCTGCATCGCTACATACGGCGAACGTTCCCTCACCCTTGACCTTGGATTGCGATGTGCGTTCAAGTGGATCTTCCTTTTGGTCGACGTCCAAATACCAATAATCGGTGCAGATTTCCTGACGCATTAAAATCTATCTGTCGACGTGCGACACAAACGTCTCTTAGACATGCTTACTTCCCTCTCAGTCAACGGAATTAGTGCCCCAACTTCATCCACGTTATCCGAGTTATCTTACCGGATTCATATTTTGCTGACATACTTAGGGATTTTCCAACCCTTACTCACCCATGTCAGTACACCCAACCGGTCACTCATTCCGTCGTTCATCACATTCAGACGAGAGGTCAACTTGTCCATGCCAACCCCCGCCGACTTCATCCGAAAAAGCTACAAATCGCAAAACACGAGTTCGAACACATGGTCGAACTCGGCAGCATCCGCCCTTTATCGAATCATTGGTCATCCTCCCTACATATGGTACCTAAGAAATCTAGAGGTGATTAGAGACCCTGTGGAGATAACCGTTCTCTCAACAACGCTACTAGCCCAGACAAGGTATCCCACCCACATATCCACGATTTCGCATGTACCCTACGCCACACAAACATCTCCAAAGTCGACCTCGTACGAGCATACTACCACATACCCGTAGCCCCGGATGACATTCCTAAAACAGCCACCACAACACCGTTTGGCCTTTCCGAGTTCACGCATATGCCCTTTGGTCTTCGAAACGCAGCCCAAACGTTTCAGCGTTTCATGGACGAGGTTTTACGTGGCTTACCTTTTGTGTATGCCTAACTTGATGATGTTTTAGTGGGTAGCACCTCCCCAACTGAACATGCAGCTCATCTCAGAGCAGTGTTTGAACGTTTTTCCACTTACAACATACGTTTGAACATTGACAAATTCTTATTCTGTGTTACTAGCCTGGATTTTCTTGGCCACCACATTGACGCCACAGGTATTTCACCATCACGCAATCGCATTTTGGCCCTGGAGTCTTTTTTCATACACACTACTCTCAATCAACTCCGTCGTTTCATAGGCATCACCGACCACTACCGCCGATTCATCCCTCACTGTGCAGATATTTTGAAGCCACTGACCGATTTACTTGGCTCTAAAGAAAAATCCGTTATTTTGCCCCCGCCGCAATTGCCGCTTTCGAAAGAGCCAAGCAAGCCACTGCTCAGGCCACAAAGTTAACTTTCCTTGGTACTCACGGAAGCACGAAGCTGATTTTGACAACTGATGCTTCGAATGCTGCCGTCGGTGCAGTGCTTCATCAAGTTGTTAACAACACATCTCAACCACTAGCGTTTTCTCGCAGAAGATGCAGACTGCCCAAACGCGTTGCAGTACTCTTGGTCGTGAGTTACTCGCAATTTACCTTGCTATTCGTCATTTCCGGCACTTGTTGGAAGGTAGATCTTTCACCATTCAAACCGACAATAAGCCATTCACCTATGCCTCTAACGCCAAGCCTGATCGATATCCACCACGCGAGATACGCCACCTCGACTATATTTCACAGTTCACTACGGATATTCGGTACACTTCTGGTTCGGACAATGTCGTTGCAGATGCCCTATCCCGTCCTGACATCAGCGCCGTTCAAACTTCCACGCACCTGGACCTAGCCAAGCTGGCTAACCTTCAAAATATTGATCGAAATTTTTTGCCAAGTCTATCCCTCCCTTCATTTCAAGTCTCAACGATTCCCTTATCCCTCCAATTTGCAACCAATTTTTGTGAAATCTCAACCGGATCAGCTCGCCCAATCGCCCCCAAAGCCTTCCGACGGGTTGATTTTGACCAATTTCATGGATTTTCTCGTCAAAGAATCAGAGCAAACAGAAAGTTGATTAGTGCAAGCTTTGTATGGCCCTTCATGAATAAGGGCCTGACATTTTGGGACAAACAGTGCATCGCCTGTCAACGCAGTAAAGTAACTCGGCATACAAACTCACCTATCGGTTTATTTGCCGTTCCTGATGCTCGAATCACACACGTCCATCTCGACATTCTTGGCCCACTTTCCCCATCAAATGGTTTCACGCATATTCTTACCATGCTCGATCGTTTTACCCGTTGACCAGTAGCTGTACCCAGTCCGGACACTTCATCTGAAACGGTTGCCCTTTCATTTTTGCAGCACTCGGTGGGTAATTTTGGTATACCTTCCACCGTTACTACGGATCGCGGTTCACAATTTCAGTGTAATCTCCTCCGTGAGTTTTCCACACTACTCGGTTTCCAGCACATTTCGACTACCGGGTATCGCCCACGTTCCAACGATCTGGTTGAGCGTTACTATCGCCACCCCAAAGCGGCATTGACTGTCCAAATGAACCCATCTTCATGGTCCTCTTCTTTACCCTCGACGCGAAAAGAACGCATCTCAACCGATCTCTCGTCTACTTCATTTGTATTTGTCCGACATGAAGCAGGAGGGAATCCCCTTCAATCCCATTATGATGGTCCCTTCCACGTTATCGAACTTCATTCTGAATACGTCGTTCTAGAGAAAAGCGAAAAGCATGATGCCATCTCTATTGATCGCGTGAAGTCTGCCTTCATTGAAGTACCCACGACCACATCCAGCAATCCTGCTATCCCGGCAAAACCCGCACCCACCCAGGTACCCCTGTCGCCATCTTCACTTCTTCCACTAATTGATCCGGACGACGCGTCCGTTTCCCTCAACACTTAGCTGATTACGAAACTTAAACTGAGTAAATTTCGATTCATTATTTTCATTATTCCAGCGTTTTCCCTTTTCATAGTCAACGCTCTAGTGGTGGAGTAGTGTGGCGTTTTGTACCTTTATTGTACTTCCATTATAACACTACGTATTCCATCAATTGCATAATCGTTTTCTGTTTGCATACGAAAAACTACCAAAAAAACGCGCACTTCGACTCCCTCTTATTACTTCGCTCGCGCTTGTAGCGGTTATTCGCGAGTCTCATGTACTCACTCTGGTACCGAAACATTTCAGACCATCTTCGGAATCTATTTTATGTGGGAGCTGTTCAGAAGAAGACCTCTGGACCAACATAATTAGATTATTGTTTATTCGCTGACCTAGGCCAAAGACGAACTATTTTAAAGAGAACAACTAATAATGAGTCTGTTCCATCTGACCTCTTTATTTGTGTATACCCAACCTAGTGTTATTATTTTTTATTTCTTTGCCACACACTCCTGGTAAACTAACCTATTGAGCACCAAGACCACTAAAGTCGTAAATACGCGATGACTCCTTGTTTGACTGGCAGCAGGCAGGTGGTAATTTCAAACTGCATCAACTGTGGCTTTGGAGACGCTGCTAGCTTCAAAAGTTGGCTAGGCAGCTTATAAAGTGTAAGATACTACTATGTAGGCAGGCAGTTGCAAGAAACTATTAGTCACTTCTTAACCGATCTGGATAGATCCTTCTTGTAAATTACCCTAATGGGCTGCCTGTTGTACTTGCACCTGGCTTACGATTTGTTCTGCCTTGGACAAAACCTCCGCAGCAAAGGGTTATTATTTGTTTATTTGGTGTGCGACTTCCATGGAGCGCAGGTTTCTTCGCGGGTTTATACTTCGGTTTATCGCTGCCAAGGATTTAATATGCTTGGACTGACCTAGGGCACGCGTTCAGTTAACACTTTTGCCCGGTTGTATCGTATCACCGAAGTAACCCTCTAAATAAACTAAAACATGATTTACCGCAGAGATAAAAACGCTTCCTCATGTAGAAGTCAACAGCGACACAATAAATGCACGCTGCGTGACGCCTCTAACGTAATTTGTTTTTCTTCAAATCCTAGCTCTCAAGTACACTCTGATGTGATCACCATCTCATCTACAAATGCAGTACTACCGTGCATCGCACATTTTTCTCCGACCACTTGCCCCATGCGTGTCTTGAGCCACAAACTTCTCTAATTCATCCAACTTCGGAGATTAGTTAGCATCTCCTTCCGCGCAGCAGTTAATGTCATAACAGCACCTCAATCCCAAATATTATGCTACCTTTCACCCTAGTCCCCACCCCGTAAATCATCCTCCTCTGCAGCTCACTCAACCACTTACTGAACGAGCATTATCAAGCCATCCATAAGCTGTTCTTGTTGACCTTCCAACCTCCCATGTGCATTATCCTGCATGATCACGCGACAGTCCTACCTGCCCAAATAACTGCTAGCTAACCGACCTAGCATAAGTGCCAACGACGAGGGAATGTACAATTCAAATGCAATTTTGAGAACTGTCTGTTTACACTACCGCCATTCTCACCAAGCTTCTTGGACGGATACATGCCGAGCTATAATCGTGGTTGGTCACCATTTAGTTAACGCGCATTCCGCATATTCACACATCACCACGTCTGTTTGTATCGAGCTCATACCGCCACTCACCACTATGCTCACCGGAAGGTTGTTTATTGCCTTCGAAATCAGGCAGTGTCGTCTCACCACAGTAGCCAGAAAATGTAAACATTCTTATTCGCCTGCTTTTTTGGGCCACAGAATACCCAACACTCTAGTGCCATCAAGCAAACATTCCAACCAGAGTCGGCGACGTTCGGTCTGGACCGGGCAGCTGGCGTATAAAGGCCGGAGCGATCCAATGTCAGGATGTTATATAAACTGATGTCTCGCTTGCTCCGTTTGGGGTACGGGTTCCCACGACATACCGAACGCCATCAGCACTGTTTCAAAGAGGGTACCGCCAATTATGCCTAAGCCGAGTAGCTAATCAACTGTACTGTTGTCAAGCAGGATGGCTTGTTGTGGTATGGTGTCTTCTAGGTTTACAGGATGTATCCTCGACGAACGCGACGTAACCAGACGGATGATGGTGTACTCCCCCGGCGGTGAGTGTCGTTCCTTTGCGGAATTCGAGTCCGAGCTGAGAGAATTCCAACGGGAAACGGGCACCTGTTATGCTCGCCGCCATAGTTTATCGGTGGCTAAGTATGAACAGAATGTCGGTAAACTGCTTCCACCATCCGTCGGGTAGGCGTTTATGGTGTACATATGTGTACATGCTCGTTTTCACCGGAATGCGAATCAAAAGGGTCGTCGGTGTGTCGATATATTTGTGCATAATCATGCAAGTAACTTATATTTGGGTACGCCAATTTCGACTGCCGATCGTTCATGCGTGTTGTTCACCGTGACGGCCGTCTTGCGATAATTAGTTCTAGTATGCAACACTCGCATGACCCGCACACGTCTGATTGGCAAGTTTTTGCTGCGAACCGACTTTTGAATGCCCAGCAGGAGCGCATGGTGTTTGGATTGTTGCAATGTTTCAAGTCATCCATTAAATCCGAGGCTATATTCAGAAAAACTATGGAATCGACTTGACCAGTGATGATCTGCGGGTCCTGCGCTATAAGCTGCACCGCTTGGACTATCGTGTATATGATCTGCAGGATATCCGAGATGGGCTGCACCCATTTGGACCCATGGCTGTGTCTGTTCGCGATGATGGGAGTTTGAACATTCTTTTACTTCCGTCCGTGTGTGTGGTTTGTTTGCAAAGTATGGTGGTGTAATTCAGGCAGATTCAGCCTATCAGTGTAACAGAGGTGGTTAGCACCTGCAACATGTGATAATCACCGATTGTGTTGGTGTTGGTCGCAGCGTCCACGGATTCACGGATTGATACACACAATCGAAGCTTTTGCCCAAGTTCCCGGGTCGGTGTTGTTCTTGTCGGTCAGTGGCTATCGTTCACCTGAAAGGCTTAAGTGAAAAAAGGGTGTGGTACTGCTCTTTATGTTCTCAGCGCTGGGCAATATGCTTGCCAGCGCGAGGATTCCCATAAATAAGTGTCTAACAGTGCTTTAACCTGGGGTCTAGAAGGAGCGTGAACAACCGTCGGAGGAAGGTTATTTCATGCACCTACTACCCGAAAAGAGAAAGAAGTTTGCCTAATGGATGTGTGTGCTCTGAGCTTGAAAATTTTCTCACTTTGTCCCCGCCGTGTGTTTTCTGGGTCAACGGTAAAAATCTGTTTGCCAAGCTTTGTTCAAACAGGGCGTAAGTAAGAATTAGGTCTCTTTGGAGCGACGACACTCCAGGGGGAAGAGTTCAAGCATCGCGAGGTGCGTTTCGGATCCCACGGATCTGAGGCCGGCAAACATCCTCGTGGCGGCTCGCTGGACACGCTCAATGAGGGTGAGGTCTTTCGTGCGTCCTCAGTAGACAACTTGGTTGGCGTACTCCAGAAGCGGTCTGACGTGGGCCCCATAGAGTATTTGGAAGTCCATGCGAGTAATACGGGAGAAGGTACGTCGGATCATCCGTAAAATGCCTTTTGGGCCGATTTCTCATAGTGTAGTGAGAAGGACAAGTTTGAGGAGGCCCAGATGCCCAAATCCTTTTTGGCTTCCATCCTCATGATGGTTGCTTGTCTTTTATCACCATGCATAAAAAAGGCATTTTCAGAGTCTCATCCTAATGATATATGGACGCATATTTCGTCATTCAGAGGAAGGTACAAGTCCAACGACCACTGCTTGGCAGCGCCTACATCCATTTGTAGGGCACTGGCATTGGAACTCCAGGATTTCAAGTCGTCCGCAAAAAGCAGACATTGACTTGCAATGAAGATCTGGGTGGTCGCTGACGTAGATCAGAAGCAGCACTGGTCCCAGGACGGAGCCTGGAGGAACTCCAATGGAGACCCGCGCTAGCNTGATCCAGTGATGGAGTTTCCCTTGAATCTCGTAAGACTCGAGTTTGTGGAGCAGCGGAACGTGTGGGACACTATCAAATCTTTTATGATTTCAAAAGATATAGTATCCGATGAGTCCTTCGTCCTTGGCTTGGGTTATGCTGTCCATAAACACAAGCATGTTTGTCACGCAAGAACAGTGTGGGGGAAATCCGTGTTGGGCTTGAGATATCAGGTTGCTGGAAGTAAGGCGATCTGGGATAGCTCGCTTCAGAATGCGTTGCATCACCTTGCACGGCACGCCAGTGAGGCTTATAGGCCTATAGCTGCCAGGCGATAGTCGGTCACCAGTTTTGTAGATAGGCGTGACAATCGCTTCCTTCCAAGCAGAGGGAAGGCGGCCTTCGTCAAGCAACTGACGAAACACCAGGTGTGAATTATATGCCAGTGCGGAGGATGTTTCCTTCAGGATCTTTGGATGGACCTCGTCGGGCTTCAACGCACAGAATGGGTTGATCTTGTGCAAGAATTGACGAATTTCCTCCTCCGTGAAGACCAAATCGGTTAGAGGCTCTACTCCTTCATCCGAAATGGGTTACAGGAATGTAAGGATGTGGCTGTTGAACATTTTATGCGAATGATATCTCCCGTGAATGTTGTCAGAACGATTGTTGTTGTCAAGAATAAATAATGGTTGTGTAATTTGAAGACAGCGATGCATGACGCCGCTGTAATTTTTGTTCTTTCCATGTATTACAGCCTTACAGCCTAGAATTCATAGGCTTAGGGATGTGATTCATCCAGATAAGTAAATTTTGTTTGCATGGTCGAAGTGAATGATGCGCTGTTGAGAAGTGAGTGAGATCAAGGTCTACGCCACCAGCATTAGAAGTCGGAACCAGGAGTACTGGACACACCTCAGCGAGCATTGGTTAAACGACCTGAGAGCCTGGGAAAAGCATGCTCTGAAGCACGTGAAGTTTGCCGAAAGCACCACGTCGTACCTTTATTCGCGACGGCAACAACCTTCGGTTGGGAGAACCCATGAAATGCTCGTGCTCTTTTAAGAGCTCATGGTTGTTGCCATGTCGCCATATGGCCTTTTTTGCTGAGTTTCATGGTCAATCACTGATCTCGTTGGTAGAACCTGTCATGAAATCCCTCCCCTTCTCAACGCGGGACGACAGTGGCAACCAGGATGCGTCTTTCACACATGCTGGGTGAACGGGGCTCTGGTAGTTTCCGTTCAGTTGCCCTTCACTAATTCTTTTCTTATTTACTTTCCAGGTATAACTGTGAAACACAATTCTGTTGATTCTTTAATTTGCTTGCAATCAGTCATAATAAAATTTGGTCTTCCTAAAAATAGTATCATATTTTCCGACAGCGCAAGCGTCACGGCAACCGAAACATTCAGGCCCTGCGTTGAAGACCAGCTTGCGTAGGTGAGAAAAGTTTCGTCTATAGCCTCAGAATGATCCCGAAACTTTCTAAGACAACGTCGGCTCACCTCTGACAGCATACACTTAGGATTATATACAATAGTCCGGCAGCCTAAATCTGCCTGAAACACTTATATCGCTTCGTGATTGTTTCATTTCTCGGTGTTACATTTTACGCAATCTACGGAAATATAAGCTATTCAAGCAGAACATTTTTTGACGGAGGCTCACCGTGTATTTCGTATCTCGTCTGTTGTTGCATAGTATGTAGTCGCCGACGGCAACCGTAACAAATGATTTCCAGGCAAAAATGAGTTTCAAGGTTCAAACCTACGATAGTGACATAAGCACACAAGCATGCCTGTTGCTATCACCACAATCTCACAGAATTTCTGGTTGTTTGCTCCTATGAAAAGTGTCCTCGAGCAATAAACACATCAACTGGGACTTTTGCTTTGGGTGTACCTGATATGTGTCGTCACCACGTCAACAACTGCTCGCATTATTTTGTGTGTTCAGACAATTGGTTAACCCTTCTTAATGCTCAAACAGTGCTTTAAGGCAAACGGTGAACGACCATAAATAGAAAATCGGTGACCAGCTATGGCCTAACCACAGACAATATCAGTGATCCGCTTGCTGCAAAGGACACACCGATACTTCGGTCATTACAAACCAAAGTTAGGGCTGTCCAGGAACAAATCGGGTCTTGCACTTGGGGCAATCAATGAATCTGTCGGGTCCCTTGGCTACCGAACACAATTGCTATGGTACTTGGCCTCCAAGATATTCTTTGAAAGGAACATACACTATTTCACGTTGGCCATTCATTACATTTGAACGAATAGCCGTTTCCTAACATGTGAACGTCGCTTAGTGCAAACAGCCAATACACCAGCGTTAGCTGATAAATATAGGAGGTTCCGACTTAGTCCTTTTGGTTACCGCCATTAATACCAAATATCATCTGCCTATGGAGATATAGATACCTCTAGGAATAAAATGCAAGGCTAAACTTTTTAAAACCGACCTGCCTTGAACCATTGGGAATCGCACACCCCTTGTGTTCATTACATTTGAAAACCTGTTAAAGATGTAAATTTGCCGCAAATACAACCGCATTGTAATTGTCACCTCGTTTGAGAGGGTCAGTCATAAGCCTCAAATCAGCCATGTCGCCATTTCTAAATCTTCTCGCCGTTCAGCTTTCAACCAATCAGAATGGGGATGACGCCGCAAGTCGCGTGATCGCCTTTTCAACAATCCAATTTCGAGTTCCCACTCTAACTACGGTTGTCTCATTGCTTCTTTTGAAGAATGGTAATGAAACACCCCGCACCCTCAATGAATCCGAGCACTTCTTTGGCCCATGTTGGTCTTAGTCACGAGTCCCGTGACAGTCTCAATTACCCTAATAGCCCCAAATGACCAACCAAAGTACGACGTTGCGGAAACGGTAATGTGGCCGCTGTCTGCTGGCCTGTCCGTATTTCACATGGTCTATACTATTTCTATATCGAGCGTGTTACATACATTAAGAGGACAATATCAATCCGCTGAATTTGTTGCGGTACTACAAAGTGCTTGCCATCGCATTGTTCCAGTTAACACGCGTCCACGCTCGGATGCAGAACATGTGCAGAAAGTTCAGCACCAATCAAGAGCTTTTAAGCCGTGAAAGACGGATACATTCCGGAGGCATCAAATCATTCTTATCTGTCTCATGGTAATAAAAGGCCAAAACACCCTACGTTTCAGGAACCCCAAGGAGTGTAAGCCGTCTACCAATTCGTTCTTGCATGAAGAGCTCTGCACGCATTCCGACAGCCGCGTGCCTCAGGCAGTGAGTTTTGTCGCACCATGATATGCTTTATGCCTGCTATGTTTAGGTATACAAAAATTGATGACGAGTTTTTCTGTTTAAGATAATCATCACTCCGAAATTCATTCGTATTGCGCATAGAGTCCCACCGAGCACAATTATATTCAGATAAGTACGTTGGGAGGCCATAGTAACTGGCCATTTTTGTCGTCCAAAAGACGGATCCGTTCACAATGCCCTGGGTTGAACCTCTGTGTAAGATTCATAATTATCCAGACGACAAGTTCCAGATATGCCTGAGTTGACTGTCCCACGGGATATGTTTACCTTCCAGCAGCTCCATATATGCGGCGTTTCTCGCCAAAGGTGATCCGGGACCATGGAGATGTACATGACAATTCAAGTTTGCATCGCGCATTGTGTACCTTATTTCCTAAGGCAAATTCTCCAAATACCAGGACGAGTATAACCAAAAAACAACTCGTAGATCTTATTCTCAATGAGCTAATTATAGGGCCCTAAGTCAACTATATAATAAGGAAATTGGAGCGTAATTAATCACCGCTTGATGGGCTGTATATGAATTTAGATGTTTCAATGCCAAATAGTGATATCTTCCTACTCTTATCGCCCAAGGTTGAACTGGACAGGTAAGAAAAATCCACAGAGATGGTCGCCGGTATGCAGAATTAGTGGGCGTTGGCCTATGTAGCGATGGCTGATTTTGCAATGGCGGGAACGTAGCGCGTGCAGGATGTCAGTAACCTTCAACAGTATATAACAAAAATACACCCACATTGGCTCCGAGACTCATTGTAATCCGCCGCTAGCTAGGAATAAATATAAAATAACTTTAAGCTCTTCCAGGATGGACCGGATTCTTACTCACAAGTGCTTAGTCGCTAACTTATAACCGGCTAATTTGAACAAATGTTTGAATGCATTCTCGGCATTAATTTTCTTCATTAGAGACGTTCCAACTCCGAATCTCCCGTTTATAAATATACAATGGATAAGGAGAATCATTCACCTGTGTCTAGAAATTGAAAGACAATTTCTGAAAACAAATTCAGCCACCAGAATTGACCGACTAAAAGATATTCTGCGAATTTTTGCACCCCTTGCATAAATTTCCGTACATCGGAAAAATTCCATCCGTACAAGCAGGGAGACATTGGGGAAAAGCGTGTGAGTAAATGGGACACAACTGCACGACAACATGTATTCGGCAGATTTTGAGTACGTATATGTGAAGCGACAAATGCCTACAATGGGCCGGATACATCAACCGGATGATTCTTACTAAGTGCGGACTGGGTGCAGAAATTCAGGTACTGAGTTCGGGCTTTTCCGTGCCATTTTCGCACACGGAATCGAACGGAGATCCGCAACATGTCCCATTTCTTTAGTAGCTCTTCACCTGAGGACAGAGATCCGTGGAATGAGTGTGGAAATTTCTGCACCAATGATAACTGGGGTACTATCCCTTTTTCTGCCATTAGAGCCACTACTTCTTTCCATGGCTGTCAAGGAACCAATATACCAATGAAGATAAAGTCCTTTTTTTCGATCCGGTACAACTTATCGTAAAATAAATCCACTAAATTATCTAACTGCGAGGACTATCTTGATTTCGTCCGGTGGTATGTCTGCTGCAATCGGTGAAAACTTTGCCATAGAGAGGTAGCGAATAGCCTATCCAATTCGAATTTCCGCGTACAGATACGACCTAAGTTTGTCTAGCTTTTAATATGACAAAAAGCGCTAAGAAATGAAATTTCCAAAAAACTTACCACGTCCTCACGGAAAGTCAAGTTATGAAAGAAAATGAAAATATGAGTTTTATGCCCAAAGCGCATCCCGAGTACGCCATAACGAACTTTGACAATAATGCGGCTGTCTGAGAGCCTAATTAGCGCGCGTTTGCTCCTGAGTGTGAAAAATATTCAGAGTCTGTACGAAATTTTACACCAACTTAGGAAACGCCCCTGTATTAAACGCCTTGTAGTTCAAACCTAATAGCTTCCTGCATTGCACACCTTTATTGAACCTATTGAAATTTCATTGCTCGGTAGCCCCCGTTCGTGGGACTGAAATAGCTTTGGCGCTTCATGCACGAAGTTAGCCTGCTTCATTCGAGAGCCGTGGTTGGGCCAGCATACGACTGCAGAGGAGACTGAGTATTTGGCGAAGCAGTTGCGATGGCGATCCGTCCCCAAGTTCGACAGTGGTGAATAGATCCCGTAGCATTTGGTTTTCTGATTTTCCTGTCCTACATATGACGGCCGTTCGAAGGGCATCATATGGGTTATCCTTGGGCATATATTTCAATAGATCTACTTCTGTTGCTACATCACAAGGAAGATGCTGGACAACATAGGAAAATCGCGTGGCTTGGGAAGTGATGCGTCGAGTAGTAAAAACGGCCTCCACCTGGTGAAACCATACACTGGGGTTGCGTGGATTGCAGTCTGGTAAACGTATGCTAATCGCATTCTCGACTAAATCCGCTGAAGCACAGTGTGCCTCCATAATTACCGGGCAAAAGAAACAAAATTAAGACGACTTGAAAGGAAAAGCTTTCAAGAGAAAATATCTAGAAATACTCCGGCTCACCAAATTTGTAGTGACCTGGCTACCCAATAAGTTAGTTTACCGGGAGTGTGTGGCAAAGAAATAAAAAATAATAACACTAGGTTGGGTATACACAAATAAAGAGGTCAGATGGAACAGACTCATTATTAGTTGTTCTCTTTAAAATAGTTCGTCTTTGGCCTAGGTCAGCGAATAAACAATAATCTAATTATGTTGGTCCAGAGGTCTTCTTCTGAACAGCTCCCACATAAAATAGATTCCGAAGATGGTCTGAAATGTTTCGGTACCAGAGTGAGTACATGAGACTCGCGAATAACCGCTACAAGCGCGAGCGAAGTAATAAGAGGGAGTCGAAGTGCGCGTTTTTTTGGTAGTTTTTCGTATGCAAACAGAAAACGATTATGCAATTGATGGAATACGTAGTGTTATAATGGAAGTACAATAAAGGTACAAAACGCCACACTACTCCACCACTAGAGCGTTGACTATGAAAAGGGAAAACGCTGGAATAATGAAAATAATGAATCGAAATTTACTCAGTTTAAGTTTCGTAATCAGCTAAGTGTTGAGGGAAACGGACGCGTCGTCCGGATCAATTAGTGGAAGAAGTGAAGATGGCGACAGGGGTACCTGGGTGGGTGCGGGTTTTGCCGGGATAGCAGGATTGCTGGATGTGGTCGTGGGTACTTCAATGAAGGCAGACTTCACGCGATCAATAGAGATGGCATCATGCTTTTCGCTTTTCTCTAGAACGACGTATTCAGAATGAAGTTCGATAACGTGGAAGGGACCATCATAATGGGATTGAAGGGGATTCCCTCCTGCTTCATGTCGGACAAATACAAATGAAGTAGACGAGAGATCGGTTGAGATGCGTTCTTTTCGCGTCGATCGTCTGGTCGGTGTCGCACGAAGTTCGAACATACGCTCTTTCAGATGGGTGACGAATGTGACGTGTGATTCGGGCTGTGCGCCAGAAGGGGAAACCAGTCCACCGGGTAAACGTAAAGTTGTACTGTATATTAGTTCGGCTGGTGGACGGTGAAGATCCTCCTAAATAGTGGATCGAATAGCGAATAAAACGGGTAAAGAAGAGGACCATGAAGATGGGTTCATTTGGACAGTCAATGCCGCTTTGGGGTGGCGATAGTAACGCTCAACCAGATCGTTGGAACGTGGGCGATACCCGGTAGTCGAAATGTGCTGGAAACCGAGTAGTGTGGAAAACTCACGGAGGAGATTACACTGAAATTGTGAACCGCGATCCGTAGTGACGGTGGAAGGTATATCGAAATTACTCACGCCACTGGGTGAGTAATTTTTTGCAGCATGCATAAAATGAATGGGCAACCTTTTCCGCTGAGGTATCCGAAACGGTTTTTCGCAAAAGCGCTTATGCGGTGGACGAAACACGTAGTGTTGTAATGGAAGCAAAATGTAGGTAGGAAACACCTTCAGATAGATGTACTGTATTTCTTGGTTTCAGTACCTAACTAAGTTCTGGATGTGCCATGTTTGAAACTTCACAATATTATTTCACTTTTATTTTACCTAATCTTTGCTGTGGCAGCCATAACCATAAGAAAATATGGCATGCAGCTGTCTCCTTTGCTTTCAGCTATCCACATTTAAACTGCGAGTGATATAGAACATCTTCGATCCCAGCCCACAAGCCTCTAACTTGTAGCCCACAAGTTTGGAAATAAATTTACCATTACTCCTGTTGTGTCTATTGAATCTAGTGACAGATTAGTCTGACCCTGAAGGACCGTACAGGAGCCGTTTTCGAAATTGTCCGATGGACAAAGGGTTGTAGCTCTCTTCTGATTAATCACCTTCGTTCCGTCCATCTGGCTCGCAGAAATGGACATAAAGGTTGACGTCGAAGTGTATGATAAATTTAACGGGCTAAAGTCGAAATACAATATGGAAAGCTCGTCTGACAACGCATTTTTACTGCATATCCTGGATCACATGGACAAATGCAACCACGAGGAAAACAGGTTTGTACTCGGTTTCAAATAATCAGGTTTTAATGTTTTAGAATGGATGTCACATCACCAGTGGATGTCAAGGTAGATATGGACACTGAAAGTCAGCTGAAAAAGCGTTTCTGTCCTGAGTGCAAATATTCAACGGGTTCTCCAGCTGACCTCTGTGAGCATTTCGAATCTGTGCATCCTGGGAATGGCAGTTTTTCTTGCACATGTGGCGACCAATACTGTCGATTGCCGGATTTCTTACAACACTATGTTGATTGCCCCGTAGCGGCCACCGACTTGCAGGATACCACGGTGGATGTTCAAGGGAGGATCAGCAGTTCGCTGCAACACACCAGGCTGAAATTGGATTTATTGGACGATAACTCAACCACTACAGAAACCTATCACTCCTATCACCATCCTTCTGTTGCCCCAGTCCCAGGTCCCTCAAAAGAGAAGCCCTACGGGTGCCCGAAATGTTTTAAAGGGTTCAAGAGCAAATCGTTACTTGATCAGCATATGCATCTCCACTACCCTCCCCGTTATAAGTGCAGATGGTGTGCAAATGTATATAGATGGCCTCCTGCTTACTATCATCATAAGCAAAAATGCAAAAAACGGCCAACCCATGGTAACACTGTGGGTTCCAACTCCTATGCTTCTTCACCTGGAAAGTGCTCACCAGAAAATACTGACGATGCGGATGTTCAAAACGGAAATTTCACAATAGCACAAAAAGCGCTGGCGCATTTCATCAACCTACATACTTTAGCGTTCCCACAGACCGATAAGCTGGACATCCCTCCGTTCGCTCCACTAAATGGGCAGTTTCCATCTTGCCAGCCGACATGCGTTTGCAGCGAAGTTTTTCCCACCATTCCAAAGTATTTTGAGCATGTGAAGTCATGTCCCCGAATGCTTACTGCTTCAAGCGCTCTTAGTGGGGTTTCGCCAGTTCTTTTCCCTGCAGCCTTGGGGGTTGATTTCTCGACAAATTTAGCTTCTGAACGCTCGGAGCAGGATGCCCCAGCGGAGGATCTTTCCCTGTCCAAAGAAACGTGTGTATACAACCATTCGGCCCCCGCAGGGATTTTCTCTTGTTCGATTTGTAGCAAGGACTTCAACTCAAAATTATCATTAAAGCAGCATGTTGATGGAAAACATCGAGCTGAAGGCAAGTATCTGTGTCCTACTTGTGGAAAGAGATACCGCTGGGGAGCTTCGTTTTATTATCATAAGAAGACTTGCATTGCCCCTGGGGTGGCTTCTGCGATGGCTGCTCAGACTCCTGAGCTGTTAGCAACACATACTTAGTCGTAGAACCAAGATGCCAATATTCCAGTTCTTCCTCAGCGTTGTTTCAAGTTGCTCACCCTCTTATGCCTTAATTCGTTCAGTTCAATTTCATTTTAATCAGCGAGCCTAGAACAACAGACTGCTGTTGCTGACAGCGCTGCATTCCTTTACCAGCAGCCATGGGACCATGCTCACTTCCATACCAGGCTGATGTTTCTGGCTTCCGAGCACAGGCACATCACTCATCGTCTTTCTCATTAACTTGATGTCTAGAAGATCCTTTGAGTGCACCCTGCAATAAGCATAAATGAAACACTCAGTCACATGTACGCTAACCCGGTGCGCATTCAGTGTACTGCTGCATTTACACCGTACTAGTCAGTCCTTTATGGTCCACTACTACACATGTACTATCTGGACCACCTGGCAGGTTCATTTTCAATTTTTCATATCGACTTGTCATTTTCTTACCCTCCCTACTTATGTATAGTATATTACTAATTCCAGTAAATATTGAAGTACACATCTCAGTGCGATTTTTTGTATGCCCTTGTGTTGTCTACTTATTTTATATATCGGGGGCGCTATGACTATTTAGTTGATTCATAGCAGCGCTTTACGGGTTGAATGGTCGGTTTGTGTTGCACATCTTTTGCGCAGAAAACCCCGCACTCCATTTTACGACGGAATTAAGAACTGGTCACCATTATCGAAGCTAAAAATGGTCACACGCGTCTTTTCAAGGAGGATAGACACACCAAATATTTCAAATGATCCAAACGTCACAGGGTATTTGTTCACTCGATGGCCGCCTCGTTGCCAGCGATTCTTCAGTCTAGGTTATACAACTTTTATTGCTGGTTGGTTCTCTGGCGGTGCCTGGGTTTTCAGAAGTCCGGCGGAAATCAGGGCACACCTACAAAGTTAGAACAGTTGTAGATACACTACTGGCTCCCAAAAAGATGGGACCCGTCGGTCCGGCGTCTTATTCCTATGCGATAACCATCCCAGCAGAAACTGGTTGGCGGGCTTACGGTAATTCTTAGTTTTTCATGCTCCCAGTTCCAACGACGGCTAGTTCATATTCGGAAATCCGAAGCGGATCATCAATGTGCAAACTGTATTGCTTCCTTAGACGTCTGGTACAACCGTAACGCCATGTGGTGTTGGTGTGCAGGTGAATGCGTTTTGCATCTCGCAGTCTAATATCTTTGAGATTGATAATGTACAGGTGTCAGTCAGATATAGTTCCTCTGTTTCCTTAAGCAGAGTGAATGGGTTCATGCAAATGATCGGTGGTGCGCGGGCATTGTGTTCTTCTTAGTCCTCGGGTGATTACCAAAGCATTGTGTTGTTTTGTGTGTTTAGCGCATGGGTTTTTAGGCTTGTTTAGAGAGAGGGTAAGCGCTTCAGTAAGTTTTCCAGCCATAAGCTTCTAAAGGTAGTTATGGTGCAACACTTCCATGTGACGACCATCACGTGACTGCCTCTGGGCTTGGTGCCACTAGGGTAATCTGGATTGTTGGCTATGAAGTGTCGTGAGGAGACTATGACTTGGTGAGTGCTACATGGGGAAAATGGGCTCCTGATAGACACGACGCTGATCAATCGCTGTGCCAACCATTCGACGGTCACAAGGAGCTAATGAGCTGTGCAATACTGTGGNTCACAAGGAGGAGCTGTGCAATACTGTGGATAGCACTTGACTATACAGGGGCTAGGTGAGTGAACTCTAGCAAGTACCAAAGCCGATAGACTAGGCCAGTGAGATCAACGCAAGATCCAACAGCCTCCATAAAGTTTCTGACGCCCTCCGATCAGCTAGGAATGCACCCTTGAGTAGAAGCAGTGTGGTGAGCGGATGTCGCGTATACAACAGATTCCATTTGGATCCACAATCGTGTCCCAGTTGTGTTGGCGATGGAAATCGGCAACCCAAGATATTTTGGGTGCTGACTCATCATATGAGAGGAAGTCACTGTAAACCAAGGTGCAAGGCTCCAGCTCCTACATCTTGGTTTGCGAGGTTAGGGGAGAATGTAACCTTAGCCACTTGTTAAAGACAACGGTCTAGTAAGCTTATTACTTGTTTGCTTTGTTTATAGCGAGAACTCAGTTGGCTGCGTAACAGCCATATCTGCCAGGACCGCAAACTATGTACGTGTATCGCCAGGGTTGCCCCTCCAGGGAGAAGGCATTTACAAACGTGATTCAGTTGGCTGTTCTTTCCGGGAAAAAAAACCGTCCAGCTGTAGCACCCTTCCGGCACCTAACTGCCGTGCCACTCGAAGGTTGCACGAGGACTGGGATACTGCCAGGTTGCCCTAGCCTAGACAGGGGAAGTCGAGAGGCAGAGGTCGGGTTCGAATCACGGGCCTTCCGGTCAGTAAATTCGCGCTCTAACCATTTGGACCATCTCGCCCCGGTTGGCTGTTATGAGCTTTCATGCTTCGGTACCAAGTCAGGAACCGACTGTCCCCCGATCATTTATCGCCTACATATGGCTAGGCGGAAAGAGCGTTGTGAGGCGTACTGCTCTCACGCATACGGTCTATATGGCCCAACTAGCGTAGCTGACCGGTCCAGCACGAGGCGGTGTTTTTCTTAAAACCCTGCGTCACTTAATGCTTTGAGGGCGTTTTTTATATCCGAAAGCAGCGACCACGTCTTTGATTCATAGAGTGGCTGATAGATATCACATCGGCGTTACAGATGTCACCGTCCATAGCTTCCAGATCTGGGGAGGGATTTCGTCTTTCGCCAGCCTGCCGGGACTTATTCACCTGCTCAGATGGATGACTTTATCTGTGAGTACGAGGTTTGGGCTTGATCCGTCTCGGCGTTGCAGTAATAGCCTACAACCTTTGGATGTGCAGCGCACGCTGTATTATGCAGCAGGATTATTTAGGTTTGGGATCTACATTCCAAGGGGTCCGATCCAAAATATCAGCATCAGCATACACACTGTCTTTGAGAGAATGTCTGGGGGTATTTCGTTTCCAAGTCGGATAAGACCCAGGTAGGCCATCGATCGTTCAGGAAGTGCAGCATTTTCTGATGCTACTGGTCGTGGTCCACTCAGGCGAGGGCTGATGGTAGACCCATGCTTGTCGATGAGAATAGTCCTATTGTGCCTTTGTTAGGGATAGGGAGTCTAGAAAGTACCTACTGCATTGTCAGACACTCCCATAGTTTCTGACTATCGACAGAGTCAGTAGCAACCTCCAAACTAGGCAAAATTGCAATTGTCGGTGCAATGAAGGGCATTGTCAAAGGAAGGTATCATCGACGCACTTCCAGTAGGACGTAACCCAACTTGGTTCTGGTGACTTTGGCCCTGCCGATGATACGTCAACCTGCGCATGATGATGACAGACGGTGCTAACGCTTGTACTTTTGAGACTAGTGGATCAGAGCGACTGAAATTGGATGCGGTTTCTCTTTGCGAATGATTCCTCGGTTTTTGCGGTCTTTTATCCACATTTTTGCAACTTTCACACACAAGGTCGTGTGCGCGTAGCTAGAGGTTCTCGATCCAAGGTGATAAGGTGGATGGGCTTCCCGACCTCTCTGCCAATGACGGAAGTTCCCATTTTGGTTTCCAGAGTCGAAACTGTTTCTGTCGCTTTCAGTATATCGTTCATTTTCCCACTTATTGTCGATAATCGACTAAGGGTTACGCTGTGCATGGACCGAGTGACAACCATAATCGCCACCATCACTGCTTCTACAGACGGCAACATCTGTTTCACCACCGAAGAATACGTCATTTGGCTTAAAGGACGCCCTGGTGTGTGGGGAATAGAAAAAACTGAGGGCGGTAAGGGGGCTGTTCGCTAATGCAACACAAATATTCCCAGCGTTTACGCCACCAGTGGTTGATTGGATAACCTGGGTAGAAACTTGGGACACGTATTCAATTAACGTCAGCTCACCGCTATATCTCGTAACCTCTCTAATTAATCATGGAGAGGGTCACGCGAACCCTGTCCTTGATGGCGACCACAGCATCTACTGCCAAGCCATTCAAATAAAGCATTAGCAGTAGTATTGCTTTCTTGCTTTTTGTTCCGTTTGTCCCTTGAAGGCTTCAAGGTTTGTTGTAAATGCTATCCGTAGTGGTGCCTTCAGCATGCCACACATCGGGTCAGCTGTTTGGACCTCGACCCAAGTTTCATACTTGGATTTGTTGACCAAAGCTTAGCACCCAGTCGGAATCAGTGGCATGGCACTAGTCAGCTGCCTGTCGGGGTCTGACACATTAGCCGGATTTTCCGGCTGCTTCCATGCCTTCTGACCAATTTACGTTTCGCCCTGCGGCTCGATTACTGTTCTGCTACCTGGCCTTTCAAAGCATTATTCGTTTTTTGACGCTGCATTGGCATGTATAACATCCGGTCACCGCAGAATTGTTCATCACGCGTCCGAAAAGCCCATGACAACTCTGCGAATCCGCTGGCATCACCTAATAAACCTGTGGTTTTAAGATTTTAAGTGAAAGAGCTCTAGATGTCGGCAGTGAAGCATCAGTGCCAACACTGATGTTGCTGTCTTTGATGATGATGATGATGATGATGATGATGATGACGATGATGATCTAGATGTCGTATTTTGCTGCCATATGGTAAGATGCTGTACAGTGTAATATCCAATATCCCTTTTTGGAGCACGGTGACAGCCTTTTCGACTGGTGGTGCAGATTGGCAAACGTGATTGGCCTTCGGGATTTGTGGTGTACATCTTTTGTCTGTCCTAACCTTCAACTGTCACCACTTCCACAATAATTTAAAGGCTCCATGGTTTCCACCGATTCGCCCTGAGTTCGGTGACAGCCTTTTCGACTGGTGGTGCAGATAGATTGGCAAGATTGGCCTTCGGTATTTGTGGTGTACATCTTTTGTCTGTCCTAACCTTCAACTGTCACCACTTCCACAATAATTTAAAGGCTCCATGGTTTCCACCGATTCGCCCTGAGTTCGAAAAGGAGTTCAGAGACCAAGTCTTGAACCTACACTTGGTAAAAAAACGCACACAAGAGGACGAACTGCAAGACACAGAAAACCCTTTAGAGTTTGCCTTATCGTGCCTCAAATGACAAGTTTGAGCCAAAAGGGTGTGGATAGGTATATAGTACTTGCTAATTTTAGGCAAGCCTTTGGAATGCTCTTGCTTATCACACCGTCGAGACACGTTTGTTTGAGAGTTGCCTTAGTGTACCGACCTCAGTTAGATAATAGCCTAGAATTGTATACCGCGTGTCCATAAATAGAAACGCGCCATGTAGATCCTGATGAGTTCAATTAACCATCCCCTGTATGTCTGGGCTGGTCTTGGAGCGTGAATGTAGCCCAAACGAAGTTTAGACTTTATGTATTTTCGATTCAGTTTCACACTGATTTCTGCGTAGTGCCGATCGAAAATCTAGGGCTCTGAGGACATTGCCGCTGTGCTACTGAATTGGAACACAAGTAACCAGATTCAGGTTTCTTGGTTGGAAAGTCGCTCAGTCTTCTCGAAATCTTCAACTTGAACAGCTTCAAGCTCGTGAGTTTGCTCAATTTATTCTATTTAGCATTGCATCCATAGGTTCCAACGGTCCATAAGCCAGGCGCAGGCTAATTCTTTTTATTATTATACGCTTTGTAATTTAGAAACCTCACTTTGGAAATCACCACTATTCAGTCTGATGTGGTCTACCACCCCGAAAACATGAGTTTGGTTGCCTGTTTGTTTCCAGATGATCAGGGGGGTTACAACATAGCGAGTAGTTGTCCGATCACACATTGGATACGCTAGCACCATTCGACTGTATGAGAGTGTCACATCTATCACCCATGCGCGGTACCTCTGGTTTCCCACTGGAAGACAACAGGTTGTAAGTTGGCTAAGTTTGCCGGTTCCAGGCTTGCAGCTTTTTTGCCTATTCATGGTCTGTAATCGGGGAGTATTGTCAACTCAAGTAGCATAG
Source organism: Opisthorchis viverrini (assembly GCF_000715545.1). Classification (NCBI taxonomy): domain Eukaryota; kingdom Metazoa; phylum Platyhelminthes; class Trematoda; order Opisthorchiida; family Opisthorchiidae; genus Opisthorchis; species Opisthorchis viverrini. The sequence continues at coordinate 172,729 of NW_008752040.1, read as the reverse complement.
GTGGTCAGTGTTTTTCCCTAAGCTAGGCAATTTACTTGTAAAGGTTTCTTCAGTTGAGGTGGTATCAGTGTGTCGTTGGGCAGCAGTCCGTCAGTGGTTGTGCGCACACAATATTTCAACACCTGTGTTGATGTCAATCGTGATGACGAAGGTCTAGGTGATGTTGGATGATTGCCTCGATTTCGTTTTAGTTGCCCTTGCAGACGTATTCGTCAAGGAGCCTTGTCGTCAGTCATGTGAAATTTTCTAGACGCCTTGATTACTTGGTTTCTACTTATAACTGGTCTTAGACGTGATATCAACTGAATTCCATTTAACCTTTGTATGTGGTGATTGAACACCTAGTCCTTTCTTTACTCGTATTACTCGTTACCCGGGCAGACTTTACCGCTGGGTGCGTACGACATTGGACGATTCTTTATTGATTAATTGGGTTAAAGTTGATCCTAGGTTATCGTTCCATGGGTTTGGCCATCCAGTCAACAAACTCTGGGATCTGCTTGCTTTCTGACGTCTCATAATTAATTACCACTAATGTAGAGGCGTTTTAGGGTCCTTTATATTGGAAGTCGTGGATCACCGCAACATGTAGTCTGTCAGTCTACCCGCTGTTCAGTTTGCTAAACTATCGAAACTTTCACTATCCAACCTGGCCAGCTTTCACTTCACCCATACCAATCACAAGCCGTAAGGTGTTGACATTTAGTATGCTCCCTCCCATCGAGTTATGTTGACGGCACTGTTTTTTTGCCTCAAAATCTTGAGAATAAATCCCAAGTCTGTGAATCCAACGGCAGTTTGGCTTTCCTAAGTGCCTCGATGACTAGGCCCTCCAGACCTAGCGTGTTGGCCTAGATCTTCATTTCGTCAGCTTTGCATCTATCTTTCCAAAATTATTTCAGCTACTAACGGGAAAGCATCTCCTGAAACGGATGGTCGTTATATAATTTGAGGCTAGGCCGTCACATTCACTGAGTTGTGCCATCCCTGAAATGGGGTTGTCATGTTTTTGCCGTTCATAAGTCACCACACGAGAGAAGCCATCAGCTTACTGTCAAACCTGGCCGGTGGCAAATCTGAGGCTAGTCTGAGCACCAAGGGAGTGCGCATTCTAGAGTATTCGACTGGCCTCATCCAATCTCTCTGCCTCACAGGCTTTACCAGTTCTCTTTTAATTACGATGAAACCCCTCGCAGAAAGAGGTGACCCTCTAAAATGGTTGGTATGAGCTATCCAGATACAACTAAACACAGTACAATCCACTTATTACCACAGTGTGAACAGGTCACTCGTGTGTTACCTAAAGTTCACCCTCAATCCTCTTGCACGATTCGGACTCTCTAGACTTCAAGTACTTGGCTAGGTCATGTTGATCCACATTAGACCGAGTTTGTGTGCACGGAAGTCATTCACCGAAACATCGTGACTACTCTTGAAGTGACATTACCTATCAAAACAGTTTTCAAATCAGTTGCCACATTTTGTGAACGTTTTGAATCCGCGACCAATGAAGGTGATTGTAATGCCGACAAATCGTTTCTTCTTGATGTGCTAATGCAATTGGTTGGTGATTCGCTTGCTCTATTATTCTTTTCGAAACAGAGCTTGCATAACCTGAAAAGAGGAGCTTCTCGTCCTCCAGAAGTGGAAAATGGGGGTGAATGTAGGGCCCTCCATGAAAGTCCCTAGGGATATAGGTTAACCTGATCTGTTCCAGTTATCGGACACCGTAATCAACAATGAGGAGTTTCTCGCCCATTTGCTAACAGCATCGATAACTTGACGAAACATTCTCACAATGGTGCCCCAGGTGATACACCTTCATCCCAGGCTTGCATTACTTACATTACAAGAGCTCCTGGTGTATCAGGTTCCACACAGGAGTGTCTGTTCACATAGAATGACTCCTTGTGAATACTGACTGCGCTCACACTTCACTTTGTTTTATCGCGGTTATTTTGTTTTTGCATAAACTGGCCTAGTGATTTTTTTTATCGCGATAGCCGAATTACTGCTAATTGAGGCAAATTTGGCGCATACAATCACCCAATCTTTGATCTGTTGATGTTTGCTGTGAGCGAGCTACAGGTTCAGTTTGTCAACATCAACTTTGGTGGTATTGAACCGTGTATTGATTTGTCGGGACTGGTGGGTGAGGTTCAGGAATGCCTGAATAAACGTACCTTTCTACTGTATTCAGTTAATCAAGACACTCAAAGTCTGAGAATTCGCAGTGGAATAAGGTTGAAAACTTACCATGAATAATAATAATGATTACCGGCGGGTGTTCTGCATCGTCAGATTAGTTACTTCTCTCCTACTTCCCTCCTAATAAGGAAGGATTCCCCTTGTTGAAGAGTGTTCAGCTGCCTGATAATCATTCTTCGGGGGTATTGTCAGTTCCAATGGAGGGGTTCTCTTGGAGTCAACACCGTTCTTCCCAAGAAGTGTTGGTAGTGGTATTCATTGCACGTATCCATTGTGTGCAGGCTCTTTCTACTGAAATTGCGTTTTTTTGCTGCAAATGGGGCAGCGTGAATGAATCTGTTTTCAAAAAAGCTTGATATGCTCACTCGACTGGTTTACTTGACCAATGAGACTCCAATGTGAAGTTGAGGTAGAAACCAACGTCTATAAGATTTCGAGACTTGGACCCCTGTATTTGCCTGACTTACAATGTAGTATGACGAAGTGGCAGGACCTTATTTACTTGTGTACTGATTTATCTAACACTGGGTTCGTCATCCAAGCCCATTTCTTACCACCATGACTTGCCAGAAATTGGACATATTGGGAATGCCTTAATTTAACCTTTGGTATCAATTGTTCTCGATTCGATTTACTAAGACAAATAAAGTGCGGAAGGAACCACTTCGTAATGTTTCTACCTTCGCAGCACATTTAACCCAGTCTTGAGTTAACGCGCAACTACATCAAGACACGTTGTTTAGTTAAGTCCAATCATACGCATAAACCGCAGCAAGTGTGACATTGCTGTCAAGCGCTTCTTAGCGCACACTGTCGGCCTGTATCGAATGTTAGAGCCTCCAAGAACCTCGATAATAACGCTCGTCGCAGCATCGTATTATATATGAGGCTGATGTCATCTAGTCTAGTAACCCATGGTGACTCAATCGCTCATTCGCTGGCGCTATTCCATCACCTCTAATATATTCCTGCTCTCTCATTATCCGGTGATTGAAGCTGCAGCAGTTGGAATCAACGTACCCTTGTGCATGGATTAAAGCTGATAAACTGAACTGAACCGATGGCGATGCGGTTTCATCACTTGTTCGTCTAATGCATTTATTCGGTAATCAGATAGAGAGACGCTCAGGAAACCTTTATCCAATGATTATGTCCTTTCGTTTCAAAACGTTTTCACCACAAATGTAGATGAAGCGATTGACGCAATGTGATGTCGAGAGAAAAAATTGGGAGTGGTTTATCAGCACAAGAGGCTTGGGTCGACTTGTATGATATGTCCTCTCCAGAATGGCTTTCGTTTTTACTTTTTCAATTTTATGAAAATATTTCGCTAAGGTTGTAGTTTCAAATAGGTCATCATTCTTGAAGCATTGGACTTTAGTTGCTTCCGGAAACGCACCGTGCTGTAACGCTCTGGAATTGTTTCATTACAGGGTTATTGACAGTAGTGTGCTCCTGTGACAGGATGTATCGAGTGGCTGTTTAGTTTACTGAAAAAATGACCTCCTAACAAGGCATCATTTTAGCTCACCGTGTAAACCTCCTGCTGCCTCGAAAACATCATTTGGTAAAAAGGACTAGCTAGTGCTCCATCGGACTGAATATCTTTGTCACAAGTGCACTTGGTTGTTCAGTGCGTTCGAATGGGATTAGTTGGTTTCAATGACGAGCTCACATAGCATAGGCAAAAGGCTGCTCCTCTACCGCAATGAAGGTTAATACGACCCTGAGAGGAAGCCCCTTGCTTTTCGGATGTTCTCCATACGCAGTATTTGGATGGGATAGTCCACTCCAATTTTCTAAGGATTCAGGAATGACGGGTATGCGCATTTATTGGGCACGTATCGTATGAACCACCGGTATTCTCTGGTCAAGTACGGTCTACGCCGCTTATGACAACTCTCTCCAGTCACTAAAATTTCGCGTTGTTGGGCTGATAAGCACGCAGTTGCTTCATGACCGCCTTTTGCAGGTTGCTGCCTCCAAAAGTACACACAGTACAAGGTCACAATCCACGTAATGAGTTCAGTGCTTAGGTTTGTTTCCAAGCCCTGTCAGGCCACTTTGTTTGTAAACCCTAATCCATGTTTGAACAATGAAGTTGGTCAGCACAGAAATGAACGATCAAGTTCTCTCAGAGCCTCTGCAACGAGCATTGTGGCCAAGAGTAGTTCATAAAGAATGGACAGTAAAGTTCAGGAATGTCTTTTCTAGCCTGAGGTACTATATGTTGTAAATCAGCAGTGGTGTTTCCACCAGGCGGCACTTAAAATATTCCACAGATATAATGGTGTCGTTTCCTCCAGAGAATCTATCGCAGGGAGTTTGTAAGATATTGAGATTTCAAGTTAATTTTATCACTGGTAGGCCTAAAACATTCAAAATTTGTAGGCGACGAGAACAGCATTCAGAATGCCAAGGTCACGTTAACTTCTCACGCTTATGTCTTCTGGCTGTTCTTGTGGAATGGATAAAGATGACCTGATGTTTCAGCTGTCATTTTCGTCACCTTCAACTGTGAGGTCGGATGCGATGAGTTTAGGGTTCGCAAGGACAATGCCATACGAAATATGATGCTTAATTCGCCCAAACCTGGTTTTGTCAAGTAAATCCTGCCATGTTGAAGTGCACCCCGGTCACCCGTTTGAGGCGACGCGGCTGTTTCCATAGGCACAGTCTTTTCAGGAGCATCACAGTTTGGTGCAGTGGGTATGTGGAAGTCAGTGAGAACTACTTCGAATTTAAGGTGGTCGGAGAGGGTGAATACGATGTCGATCAGCCGTTCTACGGAAACGTACACGGACCAATTAATAATGACAGCATTTTGTCTACCATTCGTGGCCGTCAAGTGTTTCACTGATAGAATAGATCAGAGTGAGATTTGCTTGTGATGTACAGGGACAGGATAGTAGGCACTTGTTTAGCAAATCATATTTTTTCACGCTAATGTGAACAACTCCAGCAAAAGTCGGGAATTGCCATGTAAGTTTCGTGGTTCCTTTTTTGTGACTGATGACAGTAATACTGGAAAGGGTTAGTTCGGTGTCCCTAGTTTTGTCACTGGTTACGGGCTCCAAATGATTTGGGAAATTACGATCTCAAAAAAAAGGATAACATGGATGTTGACTTAGTTCAACTTTTCGTCTGCGGCACCGTATCAAAGGTGATGGCGGCGAAACATGACTTCTTTTCTGTCTGTTGCTTTTTTCCTTACTTATGACTTCCAATGTTAAAGCTGTTGATTTCGTTATTTCTTGCACTCCTTCCCTTTGTGAAATTGCGGATTTGGGTTGGTTATTTCTGTGGTTCTCATGTTCAACCTTTTAAAAGCATCTGGCACGGCAGACCTGACCGTGGCTAAATTAGTCATGAGGTGGTTTCGTACTGAAAGACCGGATGATAAACTGATCCAAGACAAATGTCTGTAGCGACGTGGTTTTTTAGAATAGGTTTGCACTCCCTTACCTACTTGACTGAACGTCAGAAAACTGTTATCTTGCTACGATCAGTATAATTTCTTTCTCTGTCTCATTCTCCCTTTATCCTTTATATTTCACGAACGGGCAAAATGGTTTTGTTTTCACACCAGCCATCATTATTCCAAATAATATGCAGCAAACCTTTGGTAAATGATTAAACTTAGTCACTTTTGGGAGTGCAACTTACACAAAAAGCCAACTTCCTGGCTAAGACCGAATCGATGCTTTCCACGCGATTTGGATCTGAAAGTGTTGGTTTTTGAGGGATCAGACCTAACTTCACACTGGATCGATTTCCCTTCTAACAATAGAAATCTTGTTTCACTGCAGCAGGATGTCTTCAACCAGTTGAAGCAGAAAAACTTTCAAGAAGTGCTTGATTTCTGTCTGCATAAACCACTAAGCTTTACGTACCTAGAGTCCTCAGAAGGTAAATCCGAGCAATTTAAAATGGATCCAGCTTATACTAAGTGAAAAACCCAAATGTCCCATTACTCGTAATCATTTACGACATTAGTAGAATTGGCATCCACGTTTCTCTCATTCGTACAGGCCTCCAATCTTGGCACGATGATTCTTTTTAGTCCCTAATTAGAGGTGGAAGAGCTGCACTCTAGCTTCACCGTTTTCATCTAAATTGTCGGGACAGTCCAAAGGTCGTCGTGTTTGAGGCGTCAGATAAATCAGTTACATCGTTCAAAGTGCAAACATGTTCACCTGTTCAGACGTGACAAGGGGGCTTCGTCAATAGTGCGCTCCACACACCAAATATGAAAAGTTCCAATGTCAGCATGGCCAAGTATATCGAGGTGATAAGCACTAAAAGATAACGAGTCCACTGTTCCCTTTTTTTAATGCTGGCTATGCCTTATTATCCTTCTCGTGACATTAAGATGTCTACTCATTCTAGGAAGATGTGAATTCAAAAGCCTCATACCATTAGGCAGCATGGTTAACATCGAAAAATTGACCGGCGTGCTCAGGTTAACCGCACGTGTCACCATGGATTCTATTAACACAACTCTAGCGTAAAAACTCCCGATTTCAAGAAACAAATACTGTTCGTCTCAGCAGTTATTGAAATTCCTTCCGCACCAAATGCAGTTTGTAATCCTGACACTCAAACTCGGTTTCTTCTGGATTATCAGTCCGATAGTTTCAATTGAAAGTTGTCATATCATCTGAATCGATAAACTCACTTGTATTAACGGCTGCACAGCATTTTTTGGATCCTGAATTTTCAGTTGGGGTTAAATTTATTACTATTAATAACGTGAGTATACTCTGACTCATTTGATGTGTCTGCATAAATTTGTCAAACGCAAAGCGTGAAGCACTAGTGAGCATTATAGTAGATATGAGAAGAGTAAACGCTAAAATTTTCGAGAAATACACTCAGTTGCAAATCAATAAGGTTTCCACGAGAGACTCAACTGAATCTCTCGTTTATGGTAGTCTTCAACTGAATATGCTGCACTCAGGCCGCCTCATATCATAAACGGGAGATTCAGTTGAGTCTCGTGAAAAACTGATTTGCAAATTAGTGTATTTATCGAAAACAGTACAATTTGGATTCAAGTAGAACATAAGGTTTGACGGAAACTCGGGGAATGCCCCTACCTGATGAGCCCCAAGAAGGGCGAAACCGGTTGTGGGTTGTTGAAGGATTTTCAGCAACCTCGTGAATAGTTTCCTTTGTGAAAAATAAGCACTACAATTTCGGAATTTATTCGTCCTCCTTCCCAGTAAGCTCTACTTTCTGGGGACCATCGTTCAATGATCCGGCTGAACAAATCGGTCATCGATGGTCCAGAATCGCTGGGAAGAGCCGCGAAGTAGAGCAGACACACTTCTCATGAGAGACATACATAAAATCTAGCTCTCATATACTGTTGTAAAAACTGTTGGATAGGGTTTGCAAACACTTGTAAGCAACAGAAGGACGTGCAGTTATACATAATCAGCAAGCCTTCTTGTGATATTTGCTTCCTGTTGTGATACTGATAGTTTACTAGGGATGGACAATTCCGTGGTTAGTGACCGTTTTGGAGGTAAATCAGTTGATTCCACTACGTTGTTTACTGCTTGACGAATCTACCAACTAGCTTTGTCTGTACGTGCAGTACTGAAGTGGTTATAGCTTGCCAATGCGTTCACATGAGTCGTCACCACTAACTCGCACAGGAAGTATTCAATTCACTACGATTGCAGCTACACATGGTGCCACTGGGTGATAATGAAGTCAACTTTAGACCCGATATGAATTGGGATCTGCGACGAAAACTGAAAGCGAATAATTGACGTTTACTATAACGACGTTTGTCTGTTACAAACGGAAAAATGAGTGGTAGATTTAGGGTTTTTAGACACGCAAGATGTCTCCACTGAACTCCAGCCAGACTGATTCGAACATTCAGTTTTGGTTGGATGGAGGGACTGAAAACTTGGCACCATTTTTAAATGTATCATTCAAGGAGCTGCTAGATGGGAATATTCAAAAGGTAACATTCCGCAAAATGGCATAGAATGGTCGACATAGTAAAAGTACCTGAGTTTTCCAAGTGGGGGACGTATTACCCTCCGCCACCTGACACCCATGACAAGAACATTAGGCAAGTCGGACACATTAGAGATAGAAAAACGAAATGTGCACGGGATCCTCGCGCTATACAAAGATCATTTCAAATCATTTATCAGAAAACTATGAAAAGGGAAAGGAGTTGCTTTTGACGTTCAAACGGGCTACTGTTTGTGAACCATTAAAACAGCCGATGAAGGTAGCAGAACCTACTACTAGACAGAACCAGTGTTGGCCTTCAAGAGAACGTTGGTATTGGTCCTACGTATCAATCATGTTCTATCTTTACCATCCTCAACTTGGTGTATCTACTTTTTAGCTTGGTATTAACTTTTCATTTTGGAAAACATTGCGTCGACTACCGAGGAGAATACGCAAACCCTCGCCCCTCAATAGGCTGAAACGGTTTTCCCATATCCCCACATATTCTGAATTACTGAACAACTTGAGGGTGCTAAGGAAATATATTCACATCTGTGCGCTGCAACTTATTTGAAGCGATTTTCGTGTTTTCAGTTGAACTCGATGATGATGTTGATGATGATGAGTCACTCGTTCGTCCAGTACCGTAATACCTGGTACATTGTAGCAAACAAGCACGAAACAACATCGTGTGTCTCTTAGTGTGTCTATAATTTCATACCTTAATAATAACTATAACACGTTCGATAAATAATTCAAGCATTCTCCCATTACTGACCTTTGGAATGTCTGCTGGCTTGTGTATGCACTGATGTGGCGAACATCACTTCCAAACGCATAATACCTGACCGCCCCTCCTCTATCGCGGGCTACCAAGCTGTGTTTTGAGGGTGTGAGATTTGAACTAGGACGCATTCGAACCGATGTTTAGTCAGATAAGCTCCATGGGTATGCATACAAACATACAATATTGAAAATAGACAGCTAAAAATAACAGGCTTTAACCAGGCTGACTATGTGTACCCGGTTTGTGGGTGTGTTCGTGTCCATACAGGCATGTATTCGCAACTAAACGTTTCGTTCAGGTCAACGTTGCCTTGGGCCTTACTGTATACACCACGTGTCCCTTGGGAAGATACTTTATCGTTTGGTATAAGAAAGTTGGGACAGGGGTTGGAAATGAAGCAACAAATTTCATTGATCAGGCATCAGGCCCGAAGAGAATTCGCTGTGCGTCGATGTATAAAAACACAAACAAAACTGCTCTCGCATCCCGGTTGTCACTGCATAATGTCCGTATATATGGTATTCATTATCCGTATACAACTGGAAAGTATACAGTTCTAAAATGGCTCGAATTGACTCACTCGTTTCCGACTAGATTTGGTAAGCCACTGTGAATAGTTTTCAGCAGTTTCGGTGTTGGAAGCTGAGGGTGATCAACCGACGATTGAGAATGTGAATTCCTTTTAATCACTTTGCAAATATGAATGCCCTGCGCTGTTTGTTGAGTCTGAAAAAAATCTGAGTTGCAAAATTTCCCTGCTGCCTTTAGTCATATCCAAATCATCAGTATCTAGTTTCATTTATCTCAGTTCTTCTTCCGGTTCAACTTCTTATACAATGGAAATACTTATCCGCACCGTATAGCATTCATCCTAAATGAGCATTGTCACATCCTCTTTTGCTCGATGTGGCGGCTTTCAGACTAACTGTTTGCCTAAATGACTCGTCGAACGCTAATTCGGATATTGTTCATTCGTTCATACTGTTTTAAGTGTTCTTTGCAGATAGAGACTTATGACAAGAATTTCTCAAAACATCATATGTAGGTTCCTGAATTTTCGGACCATTGAGACGCATCAGTCTGCTCTGCGACCCAATAGGCGGTCACGGTACTCAAAAATCCAATCTGAGGCATTAATTTTCAGGGTCGAAAGCACTTTTCAACAATTTCAACCCTATTGCTGGCTGGAGCCTAGAAATTTTTGCGTCCTGTTGACCTCGAAACAACTTCCTCAACTGCTGGAAGCTGGTGCATAACTACCAGTTGTATCTGATCTAGCTTACAGTATTTGTGCTGTTCACAAACGATTATATTCCTCCGCTTTCCCAGGCTTCTTGAATTAGAGACCAAACAGAGAGGCGCTCACTTGAGCCAAACCAGTGATGGCCTGGAAAGCAACTGATCAGCGCTGTAGAGGCAAGCGCCACATACACTCCTCTTGAAAATTTGCCTTGACATATCTAGTGAAATAATTCTCCATGGCAGTCATACTTAATATCGGGTTAGTCAAACTAGATGCAGAACATTTTTCCGGAGAGCTCATAAAGTATCGTCCCTTGTTTGGGGGTTCTGAGAATAAGATTGTCGACAGACTACGCAATGACAACCAGCGGTTGAACCTTCGAGGTCACTTTTGTAGTAGAATGGCCAAAGGGCTGTCGAACACTTTATTTCTGAAGATGAAGGGCGAGATGGCCCAAGGGGTTAGAGCACGAATTTCCTGACCGGAAGGTCCGTGGTTCGAACCCGACCTCTGCCTCTCGACTTCCCCTGTCTAGGCTTGGGCAACTTGGCAGTATTCCAGCCCCAGCTTCCTTTGGATGGCACAACAACTAGGCACTGAAAGAGTGCTACAGCTGAACGCTTTTTTCTGAAGATGGGTAACCGTTCAGCAAGAAATTGGAAAACATTATCGGTACATTTTAAAGGAAAGCTGGTAAACAATCAGAAGGACCCGAACTAAGAGCTGATGGTATGGATTGTGAGAAACGGCGTGGAAGTTGGCGGTCTCACAAGTCTTTTGCGTACCGTATGTAGACCGCTTAGGTACTTACAGGAACTAGTGGCAGCATCCACTATTACTGCTGGCCATGAGCCACCCTATATTGAGTTACTCGGGCTTTTGGAGATATGAGCGCCAACTGCTAATGGTCTTAGTGGCAAAATGAAGTGAAACCCGAATCGTCACCACTCGAGAGGCGCTGTTTTAAAATCCCGAACCACCAAAAACCTCACTCTAATTGAGTAAAAAATGTTTTCAGTACAACAGACGCAAGATTTCCAGCAATGTGGCAGCATTACCGAACGGCACCCAGAACTCAACGCCAATGAGTTTCCACGAACACAAGAGACTTTTGTTGTTTCGAACCTAATCATTCAGCCTACTAATGTAAGGTGGTTGTACGGTGCAATATGCTTAGTTGTCTAGATCAGCGTCTCACACTGATATATTAACTAAACGAAGCCGACAAGTTCGATTTTGCACAAGGTCCCTTACAGGCTACTTAGTGCAACAGTGGATCTTGTAAGCCTTATGTTACCCTCAATGCCTCTACAACTGTTCAGAATGTAGACTGACGCTGGAAAGATTAACAAGATAAAATGTAATTCTATGGCAAGGCAAAGGATACACCACTGACCGCACTGAGTACTTGCAAAAAGTGTATGAGTTATATCAATTGAAGATACAGTAGCTACCGCTACAGTTTAACTAAGTACCGGTGTCTACATGATATATTGATCACACAGTTCCATGCTGATCTTGCCATTGGACGTGGGTTTATTTAATAGACAAATAGAGCAATCGAGCTGTGGTACATTCGGAGTAGTGAACTATTATTCACCAAGGACCCATCTTTTTGGCTTGTAAGGGAGCCATTAGACGGCGAGCCAGCAAAGACTACACGTATTAGCTCTCAAGGTGCACAATGAAAGACTATAGCTTAAAGTCTATGAATGAAAATTTTAGAGGGTGAGCTTCATCAGTCACGCACTCTACCGATGGTTGAGAAGTATTCAAGACTATCTAATGTACAGCAGTGAAGCATCGCTGTTGAACACTGATGTCATGCTGTCGATGACGAGGATGATGATGAAAACTATCAAATTTTTAGTGAGACTAATGCGGGTATAGCTAGCAGTGAAGATCGCTGTTGAACACTGATGTCATGCTGTCGATGACGAGGATGATGATGAAAACTATCAAATTTTTAGTGAGACTAATGCGGGTATAGCTGATCACTTATTGATAACTTGTGGATGATCGTTCAGGACTCAGAGTTGTTCTGTCTATCCAAGTCGTCAGTGACCCTTGATTTCAAAGGATACAGATCCACTGTGTTCAGTGCGTATTCTGAGGGATTAAAGGAGCTAGTCTAGAACCTTCGTATTACCTTACTTGGGAGTGGACTTGATCTTTGCAATAGAATTCACTAGAAGCGCTATCCAAGATGTTCAAACAAGATCTGATTGAATAAACCAAATCGGTGTACCATTCAATGTCCAGTCTTTGAGTTGGGGCACAAACTCGGAAGTGATGGATTTGCTGACCAAATATACATTACGGGAAACGTACTTCTCATGTGTCCCATAGGCTTACAACTCATTCAGTTCTCTGACTCCAATTTTTTCATCAGTAACGGGTCGGTTATGGAACAGTGACCCTTTCAAAGGATACAGATCCACTGTGTTCAGTGCGTATTCTGAGGGATTAAAGGAGCTAGTCTAGAACCTTCGTATTACCTTACTTGGGAGTGGACTTGATCTTTGCAATAGAATTCACTAGAAGCGCTATCCAAGATGTTCAAACAAGATCTGATTGAATAAACCAAATCGGTGTACCATTCAATGTCCAGTCTTTGAGTTGGGGCACAAACTCGGAAGTGATGGATTTGCTGACCAAACATACATTACGGGAAACGTACTTCTCATGTGTCCCATAGGCTTACAACTCATTCAGTTCTCTGACTCCAATTTTTTCATCAGTAACGGGTCGGTTATGGAAACTGTGTGCTAAGAGGAGGACGTGATACAGGCTTACCCACAACTAATGTCTGCTTCATATTTCCTACAGGAAGGAAACATTTGGGTACTCCAAGAATGTATCTGCTAAAATTTCGGGACACTTGTGATGAGGACGTGCTGACTCAAGCTGTATGCTGTGGTACTTGTTTTATGGCTGAAAGCACTGGTAACATGGTTTAGTTTGATAAGCGAATAGCTCGCCTCCTCAGCACTGCCGTTCCAGCTTACACGCAAGTGGACCGAAAAATAAATCAAAATTTCTGAATACTTTTGGCGACAACTGAGTTGCTTGATAAACTTTTGCTTGGCAAAAGTGGCAAATAGATAGGAAAAACCGTAGATTTGAGCCAAGGTCCACGCAATTTACAGCCGCTTTCTGGCGATTCCAGTCGGCCGTCATCCAGTTTCCGACAACCACTACCAGTAGATTGACGTACTTTGTCCAGTGAACTTGTGAAACACCCACACAGTGCGTAGCACTATGCACACTTCATTGAGTTTTGCGTCAGAGAGACAATAAAACGAATGACCGGGCAGCCACACATGTCTACATCGACTGGCGTATGGCGTGCAATTTTCTTGATCAAGCCTTGTGTCCTGAACGTTATAGATTCATTCGGGTTGCACTGATATGAATAATTAACCACGTCTTTAAGCCATACGATGCAATCGGAAACGGTTGGTTAAAAGACAGTGCTTGGAGAACTAGAACAAGCATCTCACTACCTTGAAACTTGCTCTATCGATCCTAATCAGCCTCTTGCGTTGGATGTGTCACGTGGTCCTGCAATGTGAAATATCCTGCATGATGATCGAGAAAAAGTTTTCCACATTGAGTTTTCTGCTAAAGCAGTGAGCAAACAAAGTACAACCGTCTGGCGTCCTGGAAGGCAGCATAGCAGCCCAAGCCTTGGTCCATAAGGCAGCTTTACACAATCAACTAAGTAGCAACGCCCAGAACGCTGAATTACACTTAGCAGTCCGGGTGGGGTATTTTGAACTTAGCAGCAGGATCTAGGGTACATCAGACTGACCGGTTCTTGTTTCCTTTTATATGGCGATATCCGAAAACTAGTCTGCTCTATAGTGTCTTCGATATGGTCACCCTAGTGAACTAGTAACTTCATCATGATGTTCTCGGTTCTAGTGTCACTCTATTTTAACTTCATTGTAGACATATCGGATGTCTGTGCACTGTTCAAGAAAGCGACGCATCCTCAAGAAACTTAAGAGACGTTAAGGGTTCATTAAGGAACTACGGAGCCGATAAAACCGGCGAATGGAGAACCGAAGAGTTCACTGATTTATTGAACAGGACTTTACAAATTCCACGAATATCTCTATTACGTCTTCTTCTTTATCCAGTCAGGCGAGTGTCAGCCATCCTGTCAACTACATCCACGAATACTGGAATGGTTTTGACAATGAAGTAGACACATATTAACCTAAATCATATAACATAAAATTGTTAATAAAAAAGCCATAAAATAGGACCACCAGCACACTGGTTACAGCCTCACTTTATTTCCAGAACTCATAGTTTGATCCATGTGCTCGTGGAGAAGTTTAACATGTAGGAGGAGGAAGCCTCTTGTAAATCAGTCTGCTACAAAAAAAGTGTACACTTGACAGTGCGGTTGTTCATGAGCGGCGCGTTACGACGTCTACTGGGGACAGAGTTTTGTAGCTTAATTTTACTCACACGCTTGTAGTCAAAACAAGATCGATCAATTTCGGTAACTCTGAATTTGGTTATGGGGTCACTGACCCTACTCGAACTCATTTTCCTGCACGTTCGTCAGAGTTATGAAAAATTTCGTGCATGTTGCTGATGTAATCGGGTCAAGTTGTTCAGCATTCAGCATACAACTAAAATACCCTTACACATAAATAAACCATCATGCTGTGCTATGCCGTTTTATTTTTCGACGTCACCAAATGATTTACCGCACACATCAGCATCGAAATAATAAAAAGTGAAATATAGCACGAGAGAGATAACTAACCCATCTACGTTTTTGTCTTTCAGGTATTCTAACAGAATTCTGTCGAACAAAATCGCTTTCCCCATTAGCCATGATTACATTTATCGTTTGTGAGTGTCCTGACCCCAACCCGGAACGCGCAGTCGTGTGATGGAATAAACACTACGTTTCCACTTATTCGTCAAACCGTTCAAAGTTGATTGTTTACTCTGCAATCGATTCCTTTGTTTCTTTGTTCGAATCTAAAAAAACGCCAAATGGATAATGAGTGCTAAGTTTAGAAGAACAACAACATTGTACTTTATTTTCTGGGTTCCGGAAGTGGAACAAGATCACGATAATCGACCTACTCGATTAAACTGCATAGCAATCGATAATTGCTGACAACGTCCAAGACAGTACGAAGTGTTGTTATTTAACTAGATGTGTGGGTGTGTACGATGATGCAGCGCTAAAAAACTATCGTGACCGGAAACAATTTAGCATGTAATTCGATACTTTCAAAGAAATACAAAATCTCTCATTGGTCACTGGGATTTTGTCCGTCGTCGAGCATTCAGATCCAACTCCCTTTCCCCGTAATCTGCTAGATGGAAAGCTGTATGGAAAATCCAAAGAATAATGAAGCGGGCGAAATATACTCATTTGCATACAAATTTGGTTTTGACGGGGGACTAATCTGGAACACAGCTTCGCATAAACGAGAGATTCAGCCGGGGTCCAGGTTAGTCTACTGTCAAAGCAGATGAGTGAATTTCGCTAATCTCGTGCAGTTTGGGTTCAAGCAGAAACTCACGGAATGCGCTTACCCGATGAGCCCCGGAAAGGCCGAAACTGGTCGTGGGCTGTAAAAGTGTTTTCAACAACCTTATGAGTAGTGCATAATGTCTATACAAGAAGGAAACGTTCTTTATCAGTAAGCTGAAAGCAATTCTTCACGCTGAGTGAACTTCTAATGAACCCTCAAAAGGTTTGTTTGTTTGTAGAGTAAGTGCATTACATGCTCACACA
The DNA here is from genome assembly GCF_000715545.1 of Opisthorchis viverrini. Classification (NCBI taxonomy): domain Eukaryota; kingdom Metazoa; phylum Platyhelminthes; class Trematoda; order Opisthorchiida; family Opisthorchiidae; genus Opisthorchis; species Opisthorchis viverrini. Next base: position 156,736 of record NW_008752040.1, on the reverse strand, counting down.
AATCTGGTGGAACAAAGGGTACACTTACATTCGAGCATTCAAAATGGCAAGGCAGATTTTCTAGACACAAATTATTATTTGCAGGTGTCTGAGAACTCTAACGGCCACATCAGGCAAGGCCCGTCACATAAGCGTTTTCTTCACATTCTTGTCAACCTTGTGTTCTATTTGAACTCTAACTTCTGCGCAACTGACGGTCTATGTTGATTTACACATTACGTTCTTGTTAACAATTGTCTCACCTACATCTATCGCCTATGGTATTTTCTCGAAGAGTATACAGTAAACTCACATATAGTGAATGGCGTCAAAGCAATATTCTCCAATATGTTGAATACCATGCTAACTGGAATATGCGGCGATCTTCATGCACAGCGTAAAGTGGAAGAATAACACAAACGATTCATTTGAGCTTTTCGTTAACAAACAATCTAAGTAGTGAGTGAATATATTTGAAGAAGTGCGAACAATTTGGGTCTAAGTAGAAAGAAAGGTTGACGGAAACGCAAGGAGCGCTCCTACCTGATGAGCCCCAAGAAGAGCAAACCTGGTAATGAACTGCGCAAGAGTTTTCAAGAGTTTGTGAGTAGTGCTCATTATTCAGGCCGAACTTAGAAACATCCATTGCCCATAGATACGCCTGGTGAAGACTCTGCATTCAGAGCGTTTTATTCTGAACAGTCTTACTGTTGTCCTGGTTTTATCACTCTGGTGAGTCCACTATAGAGGGAGGATAAGCTGCAGTGGACTCGAGTTTCGCTCTTACTAGAGCTCGTTGGCATTGCATTCGCTCTGGTAACACATGGATACGAGTGGTCTTTCGAACGTCTCGAGTGACCGTCGATCGATTGGTTTCAAACTTAGGTGGCTCCACGGACACTTGAAAGCTTCTGGGTATTTTATTTACTCTATAGGGTGATTCGTGCGATACGCACTGCCTGTAGTTCCCAATAAGGATGGAACAGTTGCGCACTGTTTTTCGGCCTTTCGGATTAGCAAGACATCAATTACAGAAAGAAATATCGACTGAACACTTCCAAAATCTCCACACGCCACCAAAAAGGCTTTTCTTGGTTGCAGGCGGTCGCCAAATATGTGGGACTAGTGACATCATCAAAAGTTAAACACGTTCGCCTGTTCAGACGTGATAATTCCGGTGAATGCAACATGGGGAGGTGCAGTAGTGTCGAAACGCTATTCACGCATTTCACATGTTCGAAGTTCCACGCTCTCCCTGACCATGACTTGCTCTACTAACTAGCTGAAGCAAGGTGAGAAACTCAAGTTCCTTGAATCAACCCTACTGTTTATCGCGTATTCATCAGATAAGACTACTTTCAATACGAAAGTGATGTTAATTCAATTCCTACAAATCCCGTGACCATCAACGGCTAATTTGGGGCAAAAATTGATCCAGTCATATAGGCTGGATGCTGGCTAATCAACTACGCTCATCTCGCTAAAACCGATCATTCTCAGCCACCGGTGTGGTCTTCGCTTTTGTGGAAAGTAATAGATAGCTTCCAATATGTGTAATATTAGATGCGGTCATCTGCGTGATTCTATTTTTTCTTCCAAACTCCGATAAGGCATCATTTTTTTTGCTGCGAGCAAGTTCCACTCCTCTAGATGATTGGTTGTGCTACCTGTAGAGAATGCTTTGGTTAGACAAAGTACGGATGGCTTTTCAGCAAAATTCGGTGGGCTTCATCGTCAGATCGATGAACGTGATCACAAGGTATCGTGTTGTTAGGCACCACTATGCTACCCAGCAAGCTGTTCGTCATCCAGAAAATGTTGATTTCAAAGCATATAATGGTCTAATAAAGGCGCTAGTAATTTCCCAGTTGTTAGGAATTATTTTTGGCTACAAAAATGCAGTTTTATGTAATGCGCAATGTTCTCGCACTAGCTGGATGACCAGGTGTAGCAACTACTATACGAAGGCAACACGATGCACCTTACGATGTGTTTATTACTAGAGTTAACTGTCATCCTAGACCCCTTAGACAGGATAGGATGTAGCTTGGCTGAGGGTGGGATGTGGGAGCTCATGAGGCAGTGAATGTGGTAGATTATCTGCTCGTCGATTTAGCTCGTTAGATAACCAGCCTTTTGACAGGGATGTCTTACAAGATTTCACAAGATTCTTCGGCAGTCTACTCATTTTTGAATATCTTGATGTCCTCATCAACTCATTTCGCTCCATGTAGACTAATTGTACACAGAAACGCAACCGAATCATGAATGGACGAAAACATTTCGAATGTGTACTGTAATCTCGTCCGCCTACTGCCGATTACGAAGTTTAGCTGGGAACACCCTTTAGGAGGCCTCAAAAATTCGTCCGTGAAACGGCAAAATTTCTTCACTAGCTTACGCACACCCTTGATTAACGACGAAAAGCAAACCATTGGAGGGTGGACGAGTGCGTATCGTTGAATAAGTCTAACCATATAGATCTGTGTCCTGAATAACCTACAGTTCAACCGGTTTAATTAATAAACATCAATGGGAGCCTGCCCAATCAGCTAAAGAAAATTTAGGACTGACTAATCTACATCGATCAGATCTCAGGTACTACACAGGAACCACATTTCAGAAGGGCTATTCTTTTCCCCAAAATAAGCTCATTACGAACGCTTCCAGTCCAGTTTTTGTGTGGCAGTTTCTTATCCTTGGACAAATTACACCCTTGTTCTGCTTTTGCAGTGTACTATCCATACTAGCACAGACCTGCAAAGTATGTATTGTTTAGAGCTTACCAATGCTGGGCACGAACCAAAAAGCCAATTTTTCGTTAAACTACTATAATTGGAAATCAAGCCTTTATCTTTGGAATTCAAATAAAAGGGCAGGCTATTGTCCAGGCCAGAGAAACGGACCTACAGTTGTTTTGCCTAATATAATAAGCCGGAGCAAAAATGGCTGCCTTATAATCAGGCGGTATTTGATGTAACCAGTTAGTCTGATATAATTGCACTGACATGAGCGTTTGTTAATTAAATCTTTTAGAGGCTGACCTGTCGTATAACCGGGACTGACCAAATTCGCTCCTAGCATGACGCTTGGTTGCAACCAGAAAACAATAGCAGGTCATGACTGGTTGAAGACTGACATATGCTGAGTCTGTTCTGACCATCTTCTACGCATTCATGACAACAGTATCTTCAGTTGAACAACAGTTCGCATCAGTCAGTCGGGACATTTCATCTTAACAGGCTTTACAAAACTCCTGACAACAGTAGACAACTAACTTGTTGCAGCGTGCTGAAGCTAGTTTTGTCAATCATGACGTCACTATTTTATTGGCAACTGTTCACCAATAGTCGGGATATTACTGTTGATCTAAATCTCGTGAGTAATGGTTTCGGGCGCTCATGAAACAAATTTCGGAGGTTAAAAGGTCAGTCAGAGTCAAGAAAAGTGATCAAAACGGAAGTATAAAATTGGTTCCGTTCTGAACACGATGACGATAACGGCCATAAGTGAGTCTCAGTTCATTAAAATTAAAAATAAAAGCATTCGGTGCCATCATGTTTACAGATAAAAATATGACCTTGGACAGGATGGAACATGGAGCAACAGCCCTGAACAGACAAGTGCATTGAGGATGGGGAATGTCGGTTGAAATGTGTGGTATTGTGTCTGTTAGGTCGATCACTTCGTGGTAAACCCATTCTCCTAAGGGAAACATCAGCGAGTGTTTGAACAATATTCTGCTCAAAAAGCATTTACACGTCTGTCTTCTTCCGGTCTTCATTGTTGTTCTTAATCAGTGAAGAATTCTGTCTCTGAAAGGTCGAGAAACACTGCACAGCTGTTTTGTTATGATTGGCAGTCATCCACAGTGTGCATCTCATGAAACTCTAGAGAGGTTCGAACCCATAATCTCCCGGCTAGTGGTGTGATTCACCTGCACTAAGACAGGATACAGTGCCCTTTAACCCGCAATCACGCAACTTACTGGCTCCTCATGTACCAGCAAACCTTTGTTCTTACTGTCGGTATTGAAGGTCAATATCAAAGTCAATTGATTGAGTCTACAAGGTCCAGCTAAATCTAACTGAAATGATGAAAGAGTTTACCCAGTATCACTGTTCTTTCCGAAGATAGAACGGTGAACTCAGAACGCATTTAACCGCGCAGAGATGATACCTCCCTGAAAAATGGCGAGCTGTTCGAAAACCGATTGTTTAGCTTGGTGAACGGACCAATAAATGCACCATAGCTTATGATACTTCCAGTGATTTTGAACACAATACACGAAGCTTTGTACTTTTTTTTCCGTGGTTGGTAAATTCCCGAACATTTTTCTCAGCACTGGAATGCTCTTCTATGATCGGTTTCAGTATTAGGGCCTGGTGCATTTACATGAGTAATGTCTTTCCAAAGTCCTTCAACTAATCTGTGTTCCCCGCACAAATAGGGATACGACAAACCCTGTTGGAGGAACCAATGGACAGAACCAATCAATTAAAAAAAATAGAAAGCAGTGGAAAATCACCTGAAGACAAGGTTCACTAGTGATTAAAACTTATTAGCCATCCAGATTCACCTCAAAAAGTGGATAGAGGACTTTCCGATATTTGTCTTTCAGCAGTTATCTAATTCAGTACGCCACAGGTGGATGGCCAAGCCGATGGTATGAATATAACAGGAAACGTAACAGGAAACGTGGCAAATAGGGACGTCAGTTCTAGGTGAGTCCAGCTGACAAGTGGTGTGCGGTTATCAGTAAAGACCATCAACAAACGTAACTGAGATCTGAATCGAATAAACCAAGCCGACTAAATATTCCGTGTAATCTCAGCCCAACCAAAGCTTCGTGGTAGTTACGAATTTACACAAATTAACAAATGTATCACTGACATCCATGTGAATGGGTAAATCAACTTATACATCCCACGCCCTTGTGGTGGAAGATAGCGAATATTTTCGGGAGACATTTAGTAACTTTGATGGAATTTCTTTCGGTATGTCCAAGTCGAAGACCCAGATTTGGCCCAGATTTATTGCCTTGCGTTCTCTACTAAACTCGGCTGCCTTGCGAACAGCGGAGACGAAGCTCTTGCGTGGATTTCATAAAGGGAAGATTATAAAATATGCACACAAGCATTCGCCAAAAAGGAATATCCATGAAGCACTGTCACCACATCCACCATGTGGAAACGTACAGAAAGCACAAAATTGCTCAACATAAACGACCAAATTTATCGAAATACACTCATTTGAAAACTAGTTCGGTTTTTCGAGAGACTCACCTGAAACCCAGCTAAAACTCACGGTTTTGATGTTTCCAGGAAACTGAATGTGCTGCATCAGGTCGCCTCATGTTTCATTCACTACGATAGTCGGGATATCGCGATACATATACATTTTTGTAATGCACTACTCATGAGGTTGCTGTAAACTCCTCGAGAGCCCACGACCGGTTTCGCCCTTCTTGGGGCTCATTAGGTAGGCTCAGTGCCCGAGTTTCAGGTGAGTATATAGTCGAAACCAAATTGGTGTGCAAATGAGTGTATTTCGCTAATTTTGTCAATTTGGTTTCAAGTAGAATATAAGGATGACGGAAACTCGGGGACTGCGCCTACCTGATGCCCCTCCCCTCAACAAGGGTGAAACCGGTCGCGGGCTGTCGAAGAGTTTTCAGCGACCAAAATTTATCTTGTGCTGAATGAAACCAGAGTTACTTTAGGTAATACACTGATTAACCGCAGAGTGCTGTTCGACCAGAAAATCAAGGCAAGCAACCTGTCAAAGCACTTCATTCTAATGACAGTTACACTATGCATACATTTTTATCGGGTCAACCGATTACTAATCAATCTCGTTGTATTTTCAGGATGGAAGTTCCCTCATTTGGCCATCCCCAGATGGGTTCCGCCCACCAGTTGTGAACATGCGTTATGAACATGCGTTAGCCGATAATCCATTGCGCCTTCTGCCGTTTTTCCGTGTCGCCGTTGATGGGAAAGAATTTCTGTTGACTTACGCGGGGCACAGTTTGCGTTGTTGTTAGGTTGTGGAACCGGCGCTGAAAATGTGACAGATTCATGCATGTATGACCACGCGCAGGACACACATTAGACTGATGCAGCCGAGTTGAAACGGTGCGAACTAATGATAGGTAACGGAAGCGTAATACGAGTAACAAGGTTTCTCCAAATCACCGTTTTCACAAACAGCTGAAGCATTCAGCTTACAAAAAACAACCCATACGATGGGTCTGCATAAAAGTCATGTACAATTTATGCTATCATGGGCACAGAAGAGTATATCCCACCAAAGTTCAGCTCCCGCTACTCATTTCAGTTCATTTTTATGGCCATGCAATACACACAGGAGCCTCTCCCGGAACCTGCATGACACATTTTATCAGTGCAATTCTGAGCCTGCCCTTTTCCAAACGACTATCAGTTAGATGAGTTAATTTAGACCCATTCGGACCTAGTCTACCTCTAATCGATTAGCTTTTCCGTCTTCGACTGATGTGCACAAGCCTTCTCCTGTATTTCGTCTTGCTTTCTAAGTGGAAAAATACGGAACACCGCAAGATCGACTTTGGGATGCACGTTGCAAAAAGTAGAAGCAAAAACTTGTCCTCGTCTTTTTTGGTGTACTATTCGTCTCGGGTGGCCCTTACACGAAAAAACCAAGATTTCTCAGTATCTGGACGCGTGGTGTGTCTTATGTTCAATGTTTCTGGGTCATTGTCAATCCAGTTACTTAGTTTGAAACAACCAGATAAATAGGGTGATGCTTTGCTATCCCAGTGAGTTAATTTATGGGCTAAACCTCTTTAGAAGTGCACAATTTCCAAATGTCATTGTGGCCAGTACGATACTGCCCTCAGCTGTATAGTCTATAGCGAGGGCGATGCTTACAGTTCAGAAAAAACCGCGGACTATCGGCCGGAAAAGAACAACAATAACCTCTTTTCAGCACGCTGACACCCACAGACATTGACTTGCCTGAACCAATATTAAATTGGGTTTTAACCAGGTCAATTATGTCGATAGTGTTTAGGATTTAAATTGGACTGTTTTTTAGACAACTTAACATAGTCCAGAACTGTTTGTCTTCTTCATCCGTCTCATTAGTTAGTCGTCTGTTTTTCATCCACAGACAAACCTCGCTTCCATTGTAAGTTGACGGATAATTCCAGTCTTCGACTGACTGGATCTTAGACTTATCAGTTGTTTAGACAATTCGTACCCAGGCCGACCCAGTTACCCATATTGCTTCGGTGCTTGACGGTGCGCAATTTTGACCAACATCCGAAGGAGCTGCAATCCGATTGATGCGCTCGTGATGTGGCTTCCAATTACATCACCCATACAAAGCGCTAGCCAACTCATTCAATCCAATCTGACGCTTCGGTGATTCAGTGGGCCATACAATATTTATGACAAACCGTGAGACAACGGCGAAGTAGACAGGTGTTTGGGTGCGTGTGTTTACCACGGAGTGGAAATATGAACTGTCTGTCTGGTTTGGACGTCTAGAGACAGACTGCTGTGTGTTGCATGAGCGGGTAATGGGTGTCTCAGAGATACGGTGACCTGGAGAAGCCGTCACTCTATGACTGAGTGCGTCTTTCATTGTCTTATGGACAAAAATTGGCGGTTGTTTGCGAAATGCAAATCATGAGCAACCCGAAGTTGAGAAGACGTGAAGAAATTCCTAATGTGGGAGAACAAATTTATACAGAATAAAATAGCATCATTGGCTTTAGTCATCGATGAGCTATTGATAATTTTTGTGCGGAGAGCAAACAGCCTACCGCAGTGTTTGGTGATTTTCGCCTAGTTTTCGTAAAATATTTTGAAAAATATTTCGGTCTTTGTAAAACAGTTTTCTTTGTTTGTGACAACTCTATGGAAAATGAGTGTGTAAAAGTCTAAATATAATCAATCTCATTTCCTCGTTGATATAGTGTTTATCCACTTTGTGATCTCCCAACTCTTTGAACGAGAGGCTGACAATTCAACTCAGGAGCAGGGAGAGCCTATCAAATCAGGTTATAGTATGTTTATCAACAATTTCTTACTGAACAATATTGCAAACTATTGATTATCCGAGAAGGCCGACCAAAACAATCCACTCTAGCAGTACGTGCAAAGTTTTACTATGTACAAACAACTCTTAATCACGGCTCCTAACGATATGAAAGCCGAGTGGTGATGACGATGCAGCTTGATGTTGAACGTACTCGTATGATAAGGAATATCGTCCAACACCCTTCAATACACCCTTCAATATGCAACCTGATTCATGTGACACAACTAGGCATCCAAGTACAGGAACGTCTGTGGCGGAGCACGACAAGTTACGCTTATCAGTGAACTTTGCACTTTTTCAACATTCGCCGATCGAAACAAGGGATCTTGTCTAATTAGCCGAGTAGAAAACATGGATCGGACGCTTATAGTACCAACCATCTAAAAAGTGAACAAAGCGAACATTTCGAAAATCCAGTCACGATTCAAGTGAACGACGGCGGTGATGGTGAGAGAAGGTGGACTTGACAAGACTAGTATAAGCCCATAAATTCGGTGTTATGTCAAGCGTTTTGGTACGGGTTACGAACTGCTGCCCATGTAGTTTTTGGCACCACGAGAGTAAACCACGAAACAAACAAAAACAAACAAACATGCAGCTTTGTTTACCGGTTACCAAGCTCCCTAAAACAATGATGACATTGAGATAACTAACATCCTAAACGCAATATTCAGCTGGGTTCCGGGTGAGTCGCCTGCAAAACCATATTTGTCTACAAATCACGTACTAACTACTTCCATAAAGGAAGTTACTGACAAGTTGCTGAAAATGCAAATGAGTGCATTGTCGCAAGTGGAAGCGTGTGAAAGCGAGCTCCGAACCCGTCGTTGGCGCTAAACAAGGCATCAGCAATTTTACAGGTGACAACGCTTAGCTCTGTCGGATGACTCAAGAAAGAATATGTTGTTGACACCGCTTTGCCGATGAGGTCACACACAGTCCGATGGGTTCTCCTCAGTGAAATTTCAATTAGAGAGCATACCAGTTGTGTTTGGCGGAAGAATGCATAGTGGGGTCATGCATGATGGGCAGCCAAATGAAGCACAGAAAACGGGTTGTTCCTCGCTCAATGATTTGCTTAAGTGAGCTTCGCCAACCTCTGAACACACTGTCCACATTGTGATTGTTACATCTTAGAAAGAAGATCAATTTAATGGTACGATGAGGCATCCTGCTCATAGGTAGTCACAGTCCCCAAGTTTACGCCATTTTTATGTTCTCTTTGAACTGCGAATTGAACGCAACTGGCAAGATACACCCATATGCACACCGAGAAGCTAGGTAGAACAGCTTGGACGACAAATCCACCTGGCTTTATACTGAGCCTGCTACGAACTTTAACTTGATTTAGAAACGAGCCTTTTCGCCAGTCGTTTGATTTATCTCGCTAAAGCTCAGTGACGGACGTGCACATAAGCGAACATGAATCTGAGTTATCATGCAACAGACGCAATCAACAAGGTCAAGTGGTGGCTTGGACTGGTGTTCAATGGTATTTTCTGGGTATCTGCAATAGCCCTTGGCAACTTGGCGCAAAAGCTATCGGTACGTTGTCACAGTCCGAATAGAATTGTTAGTACCAGTGATTTGACATTCTTTTGAGATCTTAACATCAGACTTTAACCAATTATGGCAGTGTCCAGGAATGGTATAAATTTTGCTCAAATTACTGTTTTCGATAGGTCAATGTTAGATCTATCCGGCTCAGTGATGTCATTTCACCTTCTATGCTACTAGTCTAGCTGAAGATCACAATCACAATACAAACACACAATGAATCATGCTCATAGGGGGATAGTACCCGCCAAGTGGAGTTTAAACACCTGCATGGTCAAGGACATGCACTGCTGGTAATAGCAAGAGTGAAACTCGAATCCACTGCTTCCCCACTTTGGTGTGAACTCACCAGAATAACTGAGCCGGGACAAGAGAAAGATTGTTCGAAGGAGAGTTGTGTGAATGTGAAATTAAATTGTACCCCATTTATCCTACCCAAAATGCTGACTGTGTTCAACAGTTGCTTTCCAGTTGCAGTCAACTGACATTCAAGTACTAGTCCGATGTTTGATCAAAATCATCTCAGACTACTAAAAAAATCAGCGGGATTTAGCAAACAATCCAGGGTCAGAAAGACAAGCTCAAAATATCCAAATTCGAAGGCTGCCATTTACAATCTAGAGGATTCCCTCCTCTTAAGATGGAAATTTCCATTGAGAAAATTTTTCAGCTATAAATATTTGCTTACATTTCCATTTCTGAGGAACGCACTCTCAGGAGCTATAACAAAGTCCATTCGAAATTTTAAAACGTTTCATCTACATCCGAATAAAGCAACAGATTAGAAAAGCCCTTTGTGAGCAGACTTGAGCTCCATTGAATTGGCACAGTCGGTGTAGATATAACTATGTAAGGTTACTTAAACCGACAACATTCATTTCGGTAGAAGTATAAACGTTTGGTCAGAACATGACAGAAGATATTAAAGCCACCTGAAAGAACTGGATATTCCACAGAAAAGGCCGAAATAAAAGTCACATCGAGTAAGCACACCAGCATCCCTCAGGCATGTTTTCAGATTTTCCCACACAGAAGAAGCTAAGTTGGTGAGTGTTGCCATGAAATAAGTGAGCGAGACGAAGTGACGCAAACGTGTACAATCGATGGAAATTACACTCTCCGATGACTGATTCAGTAGCCGACGTTGATGGAACACATTTTATTCAAATGGTTTTCACCGAAACAATCACGTACACCGATGGGTTTCACCTTTTCATTCCTGTTTTTTATACCATGGCGCTGCTCTGGTTGATTTTGTCCTTTAACTTTTTGTTATAGCTTGTTGCGGGCTTTTGCATAAGACCGAAACAACCTAATTTTATGCAGGTTTTTAATGCATTGCTCTGAACACACGTAGAATTTTCACAATGTCTCAAAACAGTGCCAGATTTTCGACTGCGAAGCAATATATCCAAAAAGCAGATGACTTGGCAAAGCGCTTTATCACGAAACAGCTCGGTGACAAACGACGGTAAGACAGCATATCACAATCTTCATAGGAGTCAGTCACAGCAATCAAATGACATGTGTGCCGGTATACAAACCCGCTTTGTTTTCCATTTCAAATCCATGGTTCGGGAGGTCAATTTGATTTTTTGTTTTATTTATCCGTTTTCTGCGACCTGCCTCTTCTATCAAGCAAAGTCGTTTATTGTATGGAAGGACTGGACAGTCTGGATCCTGACTGTTTCCAGTTCAGCGAGCAGACGAACGCCAATATCCTCTTCAGAGTGAAACCGTGGCACTTCCTCGGATCTCAAATTGCCACAGCGAGCCTAAGGGGATTCTCCAGGCCGGAGTGATTCAGAACCCTGATTTGAACAGTGAAATAATCGCGCTATACAAAACAGTTCACTTAAGGTTGCAACTTATCTATTTCAACCAGGGGTTACTGTCCCACCAATTAGAACAGGGCAGCTCTTGGGTCAGATTTTTTATCTCCACGTTGTGAATAAATTCTCTTTACGGAATATCATGGCAGATGCATCTTTGTCATCACACGGTTGTCGTGTGGGTAACATGCGTACTAGTTTGTTCCGGTAGACACTGGAGGAATAGTTGTACCGTCATCTCGCGTTGAATTGTTAGCCTTCTTCCCGGTAAGCAGGGAACATTAAAAAGTGGTGCTAGAGTTTTACCATGATCTGAGACAGACTTTGGTCGAAACCGGGCCAAAAAGCCATCGAATATGACAGAAAAGCTAAAGCTGTGGAGCAACCTACAAAAAGCTGATTCGACGTTAGAGTCATACAGTATTTTCAGGAGTGTGCAACCGGGGTTGGATCCCTCCTTTTTGAAGGGCGATTAGTATTCATCGTCCAGACGTAGCACGCTACTTATAAGGTCTCTCTGATGACCCACGATTGGTTTTGCCTTCCTTGGGATTCACCAGGTGGGCGCAGCCCCAGAGATCTCCTAGATCTCATGTCCAGCTGGAACTGAAACTAAACATAGTTCGACGAATGGGATCGTATGCGCATGAATTTGTTAGTGGCGGGAGACCCAGCTGAATCCAGCCGAATATCTAGTTTATGATGGTCTTTTCCACATGAATTTGAAGCGCCAAATTTCCTCATTTTTAGTTGGTACGATATTCGGGATGTCGCAGGTTAAAGGAAACCACAACAGGCGAGAGATCCAGCTGGATTCAATGGAATCTCCTGTCAAAACCAAATTCACTTACAAAAAAGTGTAACTGTCGGGGTAGCGATCGTGTTTTTAAGGGCAAGCACTAGCCATTTACCAATGGAACTTTCGAACTCCTTGTGGACATGGTGCTATTTAGGTCACTTGTCCTGTATGACGAGCAAGAGATATAGAATCAATCGTGTGGCTCTGAACAAACGTCGTTTAAGCATTTTTCAAAAAAATGTTTCCTCATTATTCAACTATACATGGTAGGTAACAGAATAATGAGGTGAACATAGTCTCGATTTGTCACCTGCAATGACACCAAGAAAACCTTCATATACGTAATTCACTACTCATAACGTTGCTAAAAATTCTTCGACAGCCCACAAGCTGCTTCGCCCTTCTTGGGGTTCATAAACTGGGCACAGTCTTCATGTTCCCGTCAATTCTAGGTTCTACTTAAAACCAGATTGCACAAAATTGGCGAACTACACTCATTTGAAAACAAATTTGGTTTTGCGAGGGGCTCACCTTGAGCACAGCTGAATCTCTCGTTCGTGATGTGTCCAGGCAACGGAATGTGATGCAACAGGCTGCCCCATATTTCAGTTGGCACGATATTCGAGATATCGCGCTACATCTATGTACGTATTGCACTACTCATACGGTTGCCGAAAATTCTTCGACAACCCCCCTACCGATTTTGCACTTCTCAAGGCTCATCAGGTAGGCGCAGTCAGTGCGTTTCCGTCAACCTTATGTTCTACTTGAGCCTGAAAACGAGAGATTAACTAGGTTCCAGTTGAGTCTCTCGTAAAACCAAATTTGTTTGTTCGCTAAGAAAACCTTTATTTAGAGCCCAGTGAAACGAATTGAATTCTCACCCTACTGTGCCTGAATCTATCCTTTCAGAGCCTCACCATCCTTATTCATTCACATGTTTTCAGAGTTTTACTAAGCGAGAATCAAAAAAGCGAGGCTAACACCTTAGTTTTACTCTTGTCAGATTAGACCCAAAAATAGTACCTTGTTTTATGATGATTTTATTGTTTGGTTGAGTGGTCGTGTTACTCTGGTTAGGTGTTTTCGGACGAATTGCGATTCTGTACCACGGGCATCCACCCTTCTGGGCAGCGCACTACGCTCTCAGTTACCATCGCATACACAAAATTCAACCTCAGAGGGTGATATTGCGCCCTGTGGGTATGCTCATTTGTGACTATCTGGTCGCGTTACCAATAATCAGCGAAAAGTCCAACAGCTGTCAGTCAAACGAGTTCTCGGGAGAATCAGCAGCGCAGCAACATATCAGAGTGTCAGAACACAGTTGAAATTTACCATTGCTATGCAATAAGTGTACGATCTGATACGGAGCTCTTGAGATGTCCAAAAATCGATTGGTATGGCAATGTAAAACTGCATCTACATTTGACTCCAAACCAGATTTATTGCAGCATATCACAACTTGACGTGCCACGTGTTGACAATGGGAACTAATCAGCTACGCGGCAGGACTTTGTGACCATAGTTCCAATGACAATCAAAAGGTAAAGTGATTGACAACTGGACAAAAACAAGGTCGATTCTGCTGCTTCTCTTACCCAACTGAGGGGTAGGAGAAGGAGAGAAAAATTACAAGGTGGACGGAAGAGCTGGGCTCAGAAATGAAGCTTCATCGAGGACGCATGGTGAGAAGCGAACAAATCAAAGCTTTAGTTTGACGGCAACAAAATAATTATGTGAACCAGCAAAATCCTTTGGAGGTCGTGCAGCAGGCCAGATGAAAGAATCCAGGATGCTTAAAACAACCTATAGGTATCATCCGTGCTGCAGTGAGTAGACCGAATGGGAAAAAAGAAGAAATAACCACTCAAATTTTCTTCAAATTATCGAAGAGCGACGACGAGAATAGATTCAAATTTCCAATGGAAAATCAGCTGAGGAAGGCCACACTTGCAAAAGAAATCTCCAACTACATCGGAATACACATTACTCTGGAAGAAGTTGGAAGCCGCATTGCAACTAATGGATTGATTCCGAATGAAATTGATAGCCAGATCCAATCAAAAAGTTGGAGAGGTATCTGGCTGTTAAGCCGTACCACCGTTACACTGGTACATGTTAAATTCAGCTAGAGCAGTCAAAACATATATCTAGGGATGACATCGTAGTGGAATACTTCAGCGTCTCCTGCTATCTTATACTTTACAAAGACTGTAATTTCGATTTACAGAGAAATCCTAAGGGAACTTCTTGTCTACTATGGCTGTCCGCTAAAAATTTTCGAGTAATGGGTGAAGCCAGTGTGGCAGAATTAGAGCTAAAATGCAAGAGTCTTCTGCGTACTATTTGTACGTACGCATGAAGAAGTGCGGTACTACGCGAATGCTGTTGCATACTTCAAAGCAACTTGAAGAAACCCTTCGGTACGTGCTAAATTTTGTCAGATAGACAACATGTTCTAATGACTGATGGGTATCGCTCTCTCTGTTGAAATAACCGTTGAGCATCATACGGAATTCATTGTTGCCAAGACTGGAGTGAAATTTGACAAACTTGAGAAACAAGTAATAAGAAACCAAGGCTTGGGGCTAGAGACCAAGGTGCGTGTCTGCAAGTCGACTAGGCCGTCCTTTCTGTTCTACGGTATAAGAGGACAAGCATCATATCATCGGGGCCTGATACCTGGGGAGGTTTCGCGTACAGTGTCTGAGTTTGTCCGAGAAGTAGTGCCAGATTCAGTGGTCTTTTGATTGGCGCATCGTGATCGCGTAAAGCCTGCGGTCACTTACAACCATCTAAGATTGTTAGTGTCTGTTTGTCGGATGGGGTTTTTTAAGTGGGGATTAAATTAGAGGAGTATCAGCGTCGATTCTTGAGGATCTTGGATGAACTGTAAAAGCGATTGTTTTTCTTTTTGTAAAATGGGAAGAGGAACATAAAATAATGTGGCGTGGAGAGGTCGCGCTGTCTGATTCATGTAGCTTCAGAGGTATCCTCAGCGCTACTTCACCTGACCACCAAAAAATAGAGCCCACGGGGACTGTGGTCTGACCAGTCACAAACAGAATGCACAACGACATGCTGCAAAAAATTGTTGGATGAAGAAAGATTCTGCCTAAATCATCTGAGTTTTCCAGGCACGTAAACCCACCAAGGTGTACTCTAAACCAGTCCAAACCACGCCTAAATGGACCATTCCATGCCACTTTGACCAGAGCTGGGATTCTAAAAAAGGTAGGTCACGGTTTGTGAGAATCAGAAAACGCGGAGCACAGCTGATTACTCTTAGTTTTGCAGACATACAAATGATTTTATTTCTATCAAATCGAGCACTTAGGTATGCTGAGCGTGTATTTTCATGACCATCCAAATATAGAACAAAACGAGTTCGATCATACCTAACTAAAGAAAATTACGCTCCTAAGATATGAGTACGGCAAAATAGTATGGGCTTCTAGTTAATCCGAAAGGATAGACACATTTGGGCTTAGCAGCCAAACTGTCTTGATCTGGTTCGACCAACTAACATGTGCGATACAAGTGTGGAGCCAAGACCGGTATTAAAAGCGAATTTTTGGCAGCCATTACACAGGCAAAATTGTCCTTTGGCTGACACCAGCTAGCTATGGGTGTATGTCAACCAGCGCGTATCATGATCAATATGATTCAGTCTCCCGCTGGGCCACTTACCCACCGGACCAATTGCCTATTCACCAAGGAATTCTAACCGTTTATTTGACCCTCTGGTATCACCACTTCAAGTCTACACCGGGAAAATTGCGCCAGGTGTCTAAAAGGACAGCTTGGAGAAATACCCAGTTTGTGTGATTTCTATCTGTGCACTCTGCCAGTTCCGGAAACTGATAACAGTCTCCCATAGAGATTATTTTAATTAAAGTAATGAGGAGTAACCCAAAATGTTTAGAATTGGCCAAAGAAAATTGTGAATATCCGAATAATGCACGATGGTGATAGCTATTTTTTTGTGAATGAACAAAGAAAACCAGTACGAATGGTCTTGTTTGCTGCTGATCAATGGAGACAACACACAAAGAAGTTACAGCATGTACTTAATTTGAGCTGTCTTTGGATACTGGAAAGTTACAAATACTGACCATAGTTTTCACAACACTAGTAATATTAATAATACTGTTATTATTAATATTTTTAATGATGAGCACCAGCGGTCATTATCAAGAAACACAAGAGGTTTTTGTTCTGCTATGAGTGTTTTTGTAAAGGAATTCCAGCTTGTGAATAGTGATGGGCCAGGATTTCAAAATCTTCAAATCTCCGGCTAAATTACTCTGCCAGTCAAGAATAAAATATCGCATCGACCGGAACGTAATTAGCACATATTTGAAAATAATATCCTTGCAAAAGATGAAACCAATCTTGCCGAATTTCTGAAACCGTAGAGGAAGAGCAGTTTTGAACTCCGGAACATAAAAAATTTGATCTGGTCTCGGTAGTGGTCGGATCCTGGAACAACCAATATGACACAACCAAGACCAGCATTGCTGTCCCTGAAACTCTCACAACCATCATCACTGCCAGTACGCAGGCAATCACCACCACAACAATCAACATCGCAACCCTCATCACTTTCAACATCATCACCAGTGACGTTATCGTCATCATCGTCAACATAGCCATTCTTATTATCATCATCGCCACGAGCGCTCGACTGGGGTGACCGTAGACAAAACTATGTGAAAAGGTCAAGACTGAGAGGTTGTGACTGAACGGTAAAAACGTAGCTGTTTGGGGCATGTCTGACAGGTTAAAAGCGTAATTTCGTTATACTGTAGGGCGAAGTACCATCTCATATGACGCGTTCAACATGTCCTCAACATTTTAAACTCCTGTCACTGCTGCTATATTCTGCCTCCACGATCACCTTATAATTATGATGTTTAATGAAGACAACAGTCAATTCAGATGCGTCACAATGCGTCTTCAGAGATTAGGTGCATACATATCCACATGCCCGCATTATGATGTCTAGATCTAACCAAATTTGTCCAGCTGACAAGTCATGAATGTTCAGTTATCTGTTTTTCCACTTACGGAGCAAGAAAGTTGGTTTGTAGAGGAAATTCAAGCGACAAGGTTGCGTAGATTTGTGCGGCGATATTAATACGGCAGTATAAACTGCAATCAACAAACTAGGTCGGCTGAAAATTCCACTTCATCTAGTTGGTGACTGGATGTGTGATACTCGCCGGCAGGTCGGTTTTTGAAATGGCTAACCGATACTTTACAATCATACTCACTTTGTCACTGGCATCAGTTTCCAGCCATGACTCTGGTAAATTCGAAAGCTTCTTAAGATCCAATAAAAGCGCTATTTTGTTCGATTCTAGTGAACCAGGAAAGACTGGATCCGATCAAAGTTTTCGGCGCACTTATCCAAGTGTCTTCGATGGAAACTAACGTTTTAAAAGAATGCAAAATTAGACTTGTACACTCATCTGCATACCAAGTTGGTTGTGGCGGGAAGCTCACCCGGGACGCAGTCGAATCTCTCGTTTATGATGTCAAAAAGTTTTCAGCAACCTCATGAATAGTGGATTGAGCCTGTATAGTGCAAAACGGCTTATCGTCTACGACTGAGTGCTTCATCTCCGTGTGTCCAATAACACGTGTAAAAAGCCTTCAGACAGATAATTACGTATATCACCTCGGTATTGTGATAACACACGAGAAGCATGTTTGTGTCCAACAGACGCGTGAAAATGGAGACGAAGAAAGTTCAACCAACTTGAGTGGATATTAGGCTTCTATATCGGTGTGAATCGGAGTTTTGTCAAGATATTGCCTGAACCCAATTTCCTATAAGTTTTATGGGTGAAGTAAATGGTGAAATGTTGTGTCCCACCTTCTGAATACTCACCCTACCACTAGCATCAATTAGCTGGATCGCTGGAGCAGTGTATTCAGGGAGATGTGGTCAAAACACAGGTTTTCGGTATGACATAGGGGAATGAAACCAGGACGAACATCCGGTGACACAAGGTTGTTCATAAGTGATTGGGTTCAAACCCTGGAAGTTAACGAACTTCTACGTTACCGTCCCCAGTATCCTATGGTGTAGCAGCTAGACAGATGGAACCTGATAACCCTACTTAAATGAATAGCCTTGCGAGGTGGTTTTGATGTTTGTATGATTGTCCTGTGCAGCAGTTATTAGAAGTATTTCATTTAGGTGATCAGCATTTTCACTGATTCTACCTCCCTCTCTTGGGGTAAGCCTAATTAAAAAAACTCCGGCCAGAAAACCACACATTCTGATTGACAGTGAACACTGATTAGTCATTCAGTGGTAGTTGAGCTCCAATGTATTATTGGTGTTGTACGATCCTGTGCTAAGGCCGTGATCTCAAGGCAAGGAGTTGGTTAATTAGCCTAAACGCACGGTCTAAGTGTCCTATCTGACAGGTAGCGTGTAGTCCAATTCAACGACGGACGGTCATTAATAGTTACTGCGAAACGGACTTCTACGAACTTCATCGGCGTTTATGTAGCCGCATTGGGGCAACAAACAGTATATTGAATTAGTCGTGGGAAGACGTAGGAAGAGAGTATAGATAGTTAAACCGTGTTTTCATAAGAAATTAATAGTAAATAATGCCCAAAATTAAAGGAAAGCTAACGGCTAGACTGAACCTTGGGCAGTTAGCAAACCAGGATGGCACAGAAAGGGCAGTGTGCTGTCGGACATATGTGACGGGAAAAATGTCATGCAATCGGAAGTGGGACGAAATGTTCAATGAATGTGAGCAAATCAAGCCATGAAAACAGTTAATATAGAAAAACTGTTAACATAGAGTCCACTTTGTATAAACTCGAACAATTCGGTCTTGAAACTTGATCAGTCATAGGAAGGGTAACAAAATAGCCTGAGGAATAGAGGAAAATAAATAACTACGTCACGTAATGGTGATGTCTCATTCCGGCCTTACTAAGAGCTAGACGTGGCTCCGAACACAGCTATTTTGTGCAACAGAATATGGAGTCAAAATTTTAGGTTTTTCTAATAATGTTTTCTGGATAGGCGAACCCGTCGGTTAGTCACTGAACCTGATTCCCGTAGAAAGGCCCACCATCTTGTAGAGTGGAGGGTCAAGTCAAAGCATCGAGTACATTTCGGGAGTAAAAAATTTAACGTTTTCCTAGACTTGTGGTTCAGGCTTTTTAGTTAAAGTTTCGGTGTAATACCTCAAGGAGAGGTCTTCGGTGTGAGATTCAGATACCTACATGCGTCCTGGAGAGACCTTTCCACCGGCTCGTTGCCACAATCCATTCCTACGTTTATCCTAGTTTATCTCATCTCATTTAACTGTTAATGGTCTAACAGCTATTCTGTGTGTAAGCAAACAACTCATAAAAGAAGCCAAAATAACCCTCCATTGAATTATTCTGTTGATATACTTTGTACCTGCGAAGCACCCTTCAAACTCCTCAGTTCGTGCGTGTACTTCAAACTAATTTTTCAAAATTTTTCTACTGTGATCGTGACGCAACTGCACATGGTAACTATAGCTTGGTAGTTGCCATGACTACATAAATTAAACTCTCTCTCCGATAAGACTATAGTAAACCGTTGTTTTTGTGCTATAAGTTCGTCTGACTTAACTTTGAATTGTGCTACACTTGTGATTGCACGTATTATCAACCTACGCTCCGAGAAAACGTGGCTGAAAAAAATCCGGGGAAAATAATTTCTACGGGATTTTTTCACAAATGTTGATTTTTCCGGTTTTCAGATCAAATGATCCCATGTTTAAGCTGAAGGAATCCTTTTCAGATGAATGGTGAGCGAAAAGGTCTGATGCGAAATAAAGTGACTGGTCATCGATAAACAGGGGCATTCATCCTCGGTGTTTTAAGCATAGAAGAAAGCAAGTTAGAGAATGACAAATTCAGGATATTATTTTACAGTTCACACCCAACAAATCCCAAGCTGTTGGTTCGAAAATTGTCCGTTTCGTGGAGCGTTCAACAGGAGCTGGGTTACTTGTTGCATATGTACTTCGTTTCACTCTATTATACCGAAATTAGACTGCCTTTGCTAGTGTGCTTTGTAACAATTCACAATGGCCCATTGTTATATGAATATGTATAAGAATTTTTGGATGGTGTCGCATTTCGAAGAACTGTGCTAGATTACCAAAAAGAACCACCTGGTGCCCTACTTTTGGACAATTCTAATTATATTGTATCTCGTTTGTCCTATTTGGTGCCACATATCCGGTTCTAGTAATTTTGTTCTCTAGTGCATAGAACAATGTAACCACTGCTTTGTTCTCACCAATGCTGCTCCCACTATCTGAGTTACCATCTCGATCAACGGTTGGCCACAGTGACTGGTTTCACAGTGTTCAGAGGGGATATGTTACAGTTTCTTACCGTAAACGGCTCCAGTAGTCCTCGAAATCCGCAAATTTTCATCACGGAGAGAGGTAAAGTAAAGTTATTTCGTGAAATAAGTAAAAAACTAATGTTAAGGCCAACTCCCGTCTGCAACTGAGAACTTATCATAAATGTTGAGTGGGTGGTGAACTAGGTAAAAACGATTTGGTTATTCATCCAGCGAGTCAATAGAACAAGCAGCAGAGGAGTGTCAACGATAGCCGCTTGGCAGCATCTTAAAAAAGTTATCACTCAAAATGCCATATCTATGTGACCATATCCCCCTAAAATCTTGTAGCTTCCATTTGGGCCACTTCATGAAGATGTATGCGATAGATGCTTTGGGAAGGCGAACCACTCAGGGTCACCCAGTGGCTGACATCGTGTACTTCCGATTTCAAGTCAATGCACGGTCACCTTCAACTGGACCATAGTTTCAGTCCAAAAGCTGTGCATGCACGTTGTTTTATCGACAAAAGACGTAAAAGATTAAATTTAGGAAAGCTATTTGGCTATTTATGTCACACATTAGTTGAGTAGAGCTTTGAAAGAAGCTGTACTGCAAATAGCCCCATATGCAAGGAGCGCGAACAGTTGCGATCATGCACCGAGTGAATCATAAAACTTCCTTTCCTATGAAATTGGAATAAAACCACTCATTCAGCAGTGTTGATCATATCGGCTAACAGAGTGTTCCCATAAACCATGTGAACAGTTCAGTGACCCAAGGGATTTTTAGAAAAAGCAATGAAAACGGGAGAAAAACAAGGAGAAAAATGGGAACGTCATACCAGTAAGACCTATTACAGATCTAGGAGAACCCAAATGATTGAATATTTGCAATACACTTTGAAGTGCATCAAAATCTCTTCAAATTTCTGCTAAGAACATTTGGAAATGTTATTCAGTGTTTACAAATCTATCCTCAAACCGGCTTACTCAGACAATATTTTTTGCAAACAAACGAAATGTAGCGAGTCTTTAGGCACTGGGCATTCTTTTTTTTAAAAAATAATCCCGCGAGCTGTAGAAAACTGTACCTCTCGTAAAGCAGTCCGATAAGCAATGAACAAACTGGGAACGAACCGTCTTAGCCTGTTCCGACTAATTCATGAAGTTTTCAAAAAACGAAGGCTATCACATCTCTTAGAAATGGCCCGTGTATGATCGATAACGCGTCAATTAACAATTAACAGCCACTAACGTACCGCTTTCTGATTTTAAGTAGGACATAAATGCAAGAAAATACTGCGAGCGAGTGGACCTGAGAAAAATGGCGGGGGTAGAAATTCACATCGTATGACCTCAGTATAGGGGTGTTCTTGTCGAATAGAAAGAAATTCACTCGTATGACCTCAGTATAGGGGTGTTCTTGTCGAATAGAATGGAATTTGCGGTTGATTTTTACGTGTTGCTTTTTCACAGACAAAATGTACGCGTTTGGGCAGTAACAAGTTAGCAGGTTGAGTTATATACCATGGTGAAAAGTAACTTGGTGTTGAATTTACCTGAAGTTTATGATATTTATGATATGATGTGTAACCTGATATAGCACAAAAAGATTGTTTCATACGTCACTTGGGACGCAACTCAAGATATTAATTGTCTTCTTATTGGCGAGTGTTTCTTGATAAGACCAATACGCAAAAAATTGGTTTTAAGGACAGACTCAATTGAATGTCTCGCTTACGGTATCCATAAACGAAGTATGCTGTTGGCCACGATTTTCAAGATGTGAGATTCGGCTGGGAACTAACTGAGCCTATTTTTGAAACCAAATTAGGTTGCATATGAGAGCATTTGTCGAGTCCCGTATAATGTGAGCTCAAGTAGGGCATTAGGTTGACGGAGACTAATTGACTGCGCTTAAGATGTGAGATCCGAGAATCAAGGAGCCGGTAGTGTGTTGTCGAAAAGTTTACAGCAAACTTATATAAGCAGTGTTGTGCTACAAAATGTTCTCTTTTCAGAATAGCATTTGTGCACATTCCTCCGCCACGTTCTTGTCTATACCGGGCGTTTTCGCTGGCCGATTAAGCGTAGAAGTTTGACAATAGTTTTGATAGTGTGGAATGACATAAGACGGTGCTTTCTAACTATCTTTGTACAAGTCTATCCTCCACCCTCCAAATACCGAACATTTTCACGGACATAGATGAACCATTCATGATGTATCTATATCCTATTAGCTTCGCTTGCAAATCACATGAAATGTTCTGATATACAATTAACATAATTCCAGAGTGGATATTGTATTTAACTATTTAATCATTCAGTAACATCAGTAACAACAGACTGTTCCGTATAACATGCCACAAAGCAGTCAACTACTTTGGAATGGGGCGGAAAATGTAGTTAAACTTTGTAACATACAAGAAAGACGTTGCGGTTTTTATAAGTAAGTAGACGTGCGATTTTCCCACTATCTTTTCTCATCATTAGGTCGTCCAAAATAGTTTTGGAGCTAATTCGTTATCCAAACAGTACAGTGACTTTTCACAGGATCTACATCAATTTACTGATAACCATATGGCTTAGTGAGGGACATCCTCTAGGCTTTTCAACCCTTTGGGTGTGTGCAACATGTGGGATGTAAATGTATGGAGCACCGTACTTAATTTGAACGAGCCGAATCAGCTGGCCCTGTGAAGACCTTCCATAAATTATATCAGCCTATTCTAAATACGGTCTCTTCTTATGTCATTGTGAAAGAAAAGGATAGGCCGCTTCAAACCTAGAATTTACGATGCGGTCAGAGCTTTTCAGTCTGGATGACTGCTTGCTTGACTCTGCCGGAGCACGTCAAGTGGGGTATATTTGGTTTAAGATATTCCACTCGAAGAGTCTTTAGATAGTAAAAAACCAACTGACTAGCATGAGAGTTGATAGAAGAATGAGGCCACTCGTGAGGTCCTTAAACTTTATCAACCAAACCAGTGCCACCGAACGCTGACAATTTGATGTGCAATCTCTCACCCTCTGAGGTAAGTCTTCTTGGGTTCGCCTCAACGATTGTTGCACAAAACATAGACGCATATCAGTTTGTATATTACAGATCACATCGGCTAAAGTTATTCAGAAAAAAAAATTTCAGCCTTTCGTGGAACGAATAATGGGACGCACGTTTCTGACTCGTTGCACAAGAATCGATTGGGCATTCGGACCAGTTCAGAGCATAAACTATTTGGTGTGTCTGCAAACTGCCAAAAACCAGCAAAAATCTGTTGTAGCTAAACTTAGTCGGTTCTATTTTGAGGCCGTATTGGACCAATTTAAAAATACGTTCATTGTTACACGAGTGTGTCTATTTTCCTCCAGCATCTAAGTAGATGAATCTCTTAGGTAAACTTCAACTTGTTTTTTCTTCAGAGCTCAGTTGGATTGCTGCATACTTTCGTACACCATACAAAGGCGCAGGTACAAATTCAGTTTCCCTCTCGAATGTAGTACCAACGCCATTTAACGTGTCATGATACGAACTTCCTCTCCCAAGCAACGCCGCTTGAATTTTCCTACGGTGGTGTTGCAATACGACAATTACTTCACACTTTGTGTTTCAAAATTTTATTTCCTCTGTGATATCATTATGACACTAAAAATTTCTTCTTTTATGGAAAAGTGTAGAGGACAGTCCGTAGACGTAGTACCGAGCAACGTCTCGTTTTTTTCACAGACAGTTCATCAGGACAAGTGGAAACTTTATGTGATTGGCTGAGTTCTAACGTGGAAGGAAAACTAGACAGAGAGATCTCTGTTCACTATCAGGCTAAAGAGTTTCTGATGTTATCTTAGGGATTAGGTCTATCATTGTGGGCTAGTGAGTACAAAAACCGATGGGCCAGGAGGAAAATTAAATTGCTTCGAATCACGTTCATGGTTTAGTTCTTCCGGTTTAATTCTTGTGAGAATTCTTAGTCAGTTCCTCTGCACTACTTAATTGATATTTGTTGCTGGATTAGTACTACGACATTTGGCCAAGAGTTGGGATCGTGCTAATTTTGTTTAGCCTCATGGCCGATTCCGCTTGATTGAAACTGTACATCTTAGAGGGTCAGCTCTGCTTATATAAAACCGTTGTGTATGTGCTCCCTGGCGCTACAATTTCTTCTATTCACTCTGGGATACTTGGTGATTTCAGTGGTCTCAATCACTGGCCGCTGTATTCCTAGTCGCAGTCCTTATTTGGGAAGGATAGTGTGCTCAAAGTGGACTCTAGCTTGAAGCTAACCGCAAACTGAGGGTCTGATACCATCATATATGACACAAGCCCAAAAAATTCTTGGTTGTTAGTCGTAACGGACTAAGGTCTTCCGTCCTAAATCTCCAATTATGTGTTATCCAGAGCCGGGAATAGTCTACGCCTGGTTTCTAGACATCGGTTTTGCGTACAGTTGACTGAATTAAAAACAAACCAGTCAAGAACTAAATGGATTTTTGTGCTCCCAGTCACTTCATCCTCAAAAAGCTGTGCGGTTTCCTTAACTATATTCTGGTTACCTCTAAAACATTCTCTTTCTGGAGTCCTGTATAAATCGGTTGAAGTTGAAGCTCACTGAAGATTTGTCTAATTCCAAAAGCAACCCAAAATCTCTGTCGGAAAAGTCGAAAGACGGTTTCCCCGTATGTGGCTTCAGTATACTAGCTATGGAACTAGCTACTTCACTTGATGAAAAGCCTAGATCCCTCAGTGACGATCTTGTTGGGACATTTGGCTCCCAGATATTAGACAGTCCGTACAGTCGTGCTGAATCGCACTTTTTGAGTACGACCGACATGTGTCTTGCCCCAGATGGCTTCGTTACACACTTAAATACCCTTCCCTTTGGCTGTATTAAGTTCCGCTTTAACTTTGCAAAATTTGCGATACCCATTCCGCCTTAATAAGCTCATCGATTGGGAAGACAAGCAGTAAACCAATAAGTGGATGTGGCCGTGGAAGAAAGCCAAGCATTGGTACAAAGAACTTGGACTGTGTGTTTGCGTAAGCGTATCGATGCACATCTGGGATTTTTCAACTATTATCATATTATTAAATTATTACTCCGAATTATGAGGATACGCCTGCGCCATAGGGAACTAAAAACTAATTTGGTCTGTCAAGGCGAAACCAAATTAGCTCACCAGAGAAGCAGAAAGTAGGCGGAATGCTCATCAACTTTTGTTTTTGAGACGGCTGATACGAAATAAAAATGAGAAACTGATGAAGATTTCGTTTTAAAAGTGAAATCGGAAAACCCCAGATTCTTACTGAGGAGCATCATCAGTAGGCATCTTATGAAAATCCAGGAAGTTTCAAACCTGCAATCTCTCGGCTAGTAGTTTGAACACCAAGTTTCGGCCACGAGCGGTTCGTGGCCGTACAGTCAGCTTAGCTGATACGGCCGTATACATTTCAAAATAATTCTTTAAATTCGGATACTCAGTTCATCTGGCAGCCCTTATCTAAGAGGCACAACAATGTAGAATCTGTTACTAAAGAAAATGGAAGGCTTATTACTGACCATAACGGCTGTAGTATCTACAATGTTGAAATTAGCGAGGATTCAATCAGGTATACAGACGAAAAATGCCAAGTCACAGCATTTGGAATGGCGAATATGTAAAGTGCTATAAGAAAACATTCAATATAAATGCATTGCACCATGTAAACAATGAGACATGGCTTAAATGCATCATGCTGCACATCAAGTCGGGCTTGTAAACAGCAAGCTGATTCGTGTTGTGCGTCTTAGAACAAGCTGATGGGTCTCCACTCCACCGGTCATATCCTACGAAAGGTGGGTCAAGTTCTGCCCACAAATAGAACAAGATAATTTTGCTTCACAGCGAATGAAAAAGGTCATGACATCTACCACCCCCAAGCATGTGCAACAAAGCTGTTGGATCGGAACAAGCGTGTTGGCCAAGGCTCACCAAATCCTTGTCACCCAATACAATGTGTGTGCAATCAAGTTAATCACACGGCGTGGTAAGTCGTGATTGAATCAAATAAATTTTATGAACGAAGTAGGCTGAAAAATGAAATTTTCAAACGTAGTAACCCAATAAACCACACTTCTGGAGAGTATAGGCCTAACGGATCGTTTGCTTACACGCAGTGGAATTTTCGCGTGACAGCACCAAAATCCAGCTCGTGATTTGAAAAGTAATGCACAATCCAGAAACCGAGATGAGGGGGCTACTGAAAAGACAGCTGATTTACTTGAGACCCGTGTGGAAAAACAACAAGTTGCGGATCCTGAACAACTGACTCAAAAAACAACCTCCATTATCCTCTGAGTGCACTACTCATAAGGTTGCTGAAAATTCGTCGACAGCAACCTTATGAGTAGTGCATTACGAATATATATGTATCGCGATATATCGAATATCGTAGCGAATGAAACATGATGCGGCCTGGTACAGCACATTCAGTTGCGTGGAAGCATCACAGACGAGAGATTCAGATGGGTTCCAGGTGAGTCAATCGCAAAACCAAGTTTGTTTGCAAATGAGTGTATTTCGCTAACACTCCTTATTATCAGTTCCGCTTACTGATTACAGTGAACTGATTGACACCGCGATTGCAGATGAAGTATGTGAGGTATTGCGTGGTTGACGTTCGAGCTAAAGAAGATCATCTGACGCAACTTTTGACAGAGTGGTCAAGAAACCAGCTTTATATTTACCCAGGCGCATTATGTCTGTTCAAGTCCACCAGGTAGGTGGTTTAACACTGTATTTGATTGAACTAGTCTCCTAAGTATTCTAACAGAAATATGCTGCTTGGTATTCGGTATATTTCCACAGTCAGTTTTACTTACCTTATTGGCTGACAATGCTAGTAGATAAAGTTCGATGTAATTTCCAGTTACTGACTGTGCTTTTTATGCGGCTACAATTCTTAAGCATTCCAGCTCATTTAGTATCTGCCACAGCTTCGCGCGCATTGGAGGCGGGAGCTGAAAAATTGGTGCGTAAATGAAAGTCTGTCAGTGGACCTAAGTGGAGAAGCTAGGAAGCTGGGTTTAACAGTAAACATGTCAACAATGCATCGTCAGATATCTAGTAGAAAACAACCCTGGCTTCCAAATCAGTGCAAAACAGGATCCACCACGGAACGACCTCAAACAGTGCAGAAATTCGGATCAACAAATGTCCCGCACTGAGATGGAAATTTGCCCTGGATCACGCAGCAGGGGATGAAACTGGCAAAATGTTCCCCATTTTCCTGAACAACAAGTAAATTACTTAGAAAGAGGAACTATTCTCCCAATTCACAGACGCATTGCTAGAAGTATCTTTACATAGTTTCGGTGATTCGGCGCTGATCTACGAGAATGGTAAAACAACACAACAACTGATAACATAATATTCATAGTATTGTGAGTAAGGAATACAGGTCCTCATTTGTTCAGTTTGAACTGCTGGAGGAGTGTTTCAATTAAAACAGCTCAAACTTAAAAGCTCTTCATCTGTCTACCCATCAGGGCTTTCTCAAGAGACAACAATAAGGCGTGAGGCAGAATATTGTACAGTAAGCCACAACTACGGCGACCAGTGAGGGGATCAGTTGAAAATGGTCACTCCAAAGAGCTGAAAAACACGGAGGTCAAAACCTGACAGCAGTTCGTGAGTTTTGAATTTTGGTCAACCTTTCATGTGTCATAAAATTCAGGATTTGGTGATGCTAATTCAGACAGACAACATTCGGAAGGCGCCAAATCCAAATGGAAATCTTTAGAGTTACCGTCTTGAAGAAAAGTTCTCTAGTGCTAGTTAGAATGCAGCTCGTTATATTGTCAAAAATAATGCACAGCCGGCGGAACGTACTCGTTTCCTGGGTCGATCGGAAGCCATATAAGTGATTTTCATAGCCTAGTTTGGGGATGATCTCATTTGCAGAATCGCTGAATTTTGAAACCTAAACAGACCTTGGTAAAACACAGTCCAGCGTGTGGTTTTATGGGATCGTGGTGTTCGAAGCGCCGGTGATGCAGCATAGCTATTGTTTTTCGGACTGGCACATTAGCATAAGGGAATCGGAAATCTGTCAGTTTAGCGAGATATCTAACTACATTCTTTATCTTCAAGTAGATTATTTCTTTTCAGGCTCCGCTTATCGATCTACTGAGGCTTTTCTCATTCGGATGTAATAAAAGCAAGTTAGAGGGACCGTCTCAGGACAAAACATGTTCGAACCCGCTATAAACACTCCACCTATTAACAGTCGTTGATGATATTAGTAGTCACCACTGGGTCTCCTCATTTCTGCCGTTTCAGGATAAGAACTAACAGTGTGCTATGAATAACTGCGTTTTCAAGTCAGAAGTCGCTTATTTTCGGATTATTCCCATCAGCTGCACAATAGTATGTGTATCAGTACATCTTAGCTGGAAAATCCATTATGCCAGCTTTCCCTGTCCACAATGAGGGCATTGGGCGATGAAATCTGTATGATAATGAGGCACTTCAGTCCTCAATTCCTCAAACAAGCACGCAGAACGTTGCAGTAGAACTCTTGTTAGGATTATGCCATACACATTAGCAAGTAAAGCTGTACCGTTGGGGACGAAGATAGAGTGTTTGGTTTTGCAAGCTGCGAAAATGTCAAGTGATCACACTGCGACTGCTTTAGCATTTAGGCAAAGTCCTACGTTAGCCATAGATGACTATAGCATTAGCAAACCAAGATGAAACTGGGGAGGCTGGAACAGCCAAAATGCTGCACCTACGAACGACCGTGCACTTACAAGGTAACGATTCGACGTCTTCACATTTTTTAAAATTATCTTCAGCCCCGGGCGATGACGCCCCGTCCGCACCCACCAAATTCGAGCTTCGAAACCTCTGAACGTGAGTCAATACATCCCCGTTTCAGTGATTTACTAGTCAAGTTGTCGTGCTTTCGCTATCACGCCGCATTTGAATTCGATAATAATACCGATTATTTAGACTATGATCCAGTAAAAGTACAGGAATACCATTGTGACTGTAAGGGAATATTTTCTAGAAATTTAGTTTACTTTGCCAACATTGTGGGTTCAAAACGTCAAGTAGAGATGAAATATTCAGTGTTATCAACCAACCGCTTTTCACACAATGTGTCTCGACTTAAAATCACCACTGTAAAAGAAAGCTGCATTCATATGGACTCAGGAAGTCAAACCAGTTTGCACAAGTCTCCCCAATTTTACTCTCATGCGGGCTGCATTTTATGGTGGGGGGCGGGTAAAACTACTGGGCGATTAGTCATTTGGACGGACAGCTAGCTAGCTAATCAGAAATAGATGGACAGATGGGTGGATAGATAGATAGACGGATAGCTAGATAGATAGATAGA